>NC_063445.1:28183685-28483685 GCF_020379485.1 Brassica napus | reverse complement strand
GGCCTGATGGGTTCTTTTACATTCAGCAGAAGTGAGATCAATATGGTGATAGACAGTGACATTTTATTTATTGTTTACTTTATCCTCTTACTTGACACTTGGTTCTGTTAATGTGGCTTGATTTTCTTTAACAACACAATGCAGGTGACCTCAACTTTTTGTTTTGTTTTGGTGTGAGCGTATGCCTGGAGATAAGTACAACTCGTCTTCGTCTCACATCCCTCTCTCTCGAACAGAACGGCTCTTGAGAGAAAGAGAGCTTAGAGAGAAGAGGAGGAGCAACCGGGCTCGTAATCCAAATGAAGCTGTTGGCAGTTCTGAAAACTCTGACAACGACCTACGTCTAGAAGGGGACAGTTCAAGGCAATATGTTGAGCAGTACTTGGAAGGTGCTTCTGCTGCGAGGGCGCATGATAATGTGTGTGAGAGGCAAGAAGTAAGGCCTTATAACAGGCAACGGCTACTTGTAGTGGCTAACAGGCTCCCAGTTTCTGCGGTGAGAAGAGGTGAAGATTCATGGTCTTTAGAGATCAGTGCTGGTGGTCTAGTTAGTGCTCTCTTAGGTAACTCATTATCTTCTCATCCTGGTTACATATGAACACAAGACCTTACTAGTCCATTTGATGAAGTCTTTTTGACCGAAGTATTGGTAGCTCAAGGCCGAACCTGAGATTTTTGGGGTTTAAATAAATCAGTAAAAAATATTTTAAACAATTTGGAGACTGTGGTCATATATATTAACTCGGAGAATTTTGAGGACTCAGATCAATGTTTCACTTGGCTATGTCGAGAATCGGCTCTGAGCAGGCTGACATAAACTATGGCATTTTGTAGGTGTAAAGGAATTTGAGGCCAGATGGATTGGATGGGCTGGAGTAAATGTGCCTGATGAGGTTGGGCAGAAGGCACTAACCAAAGCTTTGGCTGAGAAGGTTCACAGTATATCATTTCTTAATGTTGTTGCCAATGAAAATGATCTTGTGTATACTTGATGTCTTATGTTGTTAAATTTTCAGAGGTGTATCCCTGTGTTCCTTGACGAAGAGATTGTTCATCAGTACTATAATGGCTATTGCAACAACATTCTGTGGCCTTTGTTTCACTACCTTGGACTTCCACAAGAAGACCGGCTTGCCACAACAAGAAGCTTTCAGTCCCAGTTTGCTGCATACAAGAAAGCAAATCAAATGTTTGCTGATGTTGTAAGTGAACACTATGAAGAAGGAGATGTTGTCTGGTGCCATGATTATCATCTTATGTTCCTTCCTAAATGCCTTAAGGAATACAACAGTAAGATGAAAGTTGGATGGTTTCTTCATACACCATTCCCTTCTTCTGAGATACACAGAACACTTCCTTCACGTTCAGAGCTTCTTAGATCAGTTCTTGCTGCGGATTTAGTAGGGTAACATCGCTACTTGCTTCTTTCTATCTATTTGCCAGTACTCTTCAATGTTAATGTCTTATATTGTATACTTTTCAGTTTCCATACATATGACTATGCAAGACACTTTGTGAGTGCATGCACTCGTATACTTGGTCTTGAAGGAACACCTGAAGGAGTTGAAGATCAAGGCAGGCTTACTCGAGTAGCTGCTGTATGGCCATCTCATTACTCTAACCCTCATATTATTCACATTTATCATCTCACAATGACTACACAACTCATAACACCTTGTCTTTTCTTTTTTTTTTTGCCTTTGGGTTTCAGTTTCCCATTGGTATAGATTCTGAGAGGTTTATACGAGCACTTGAAGTCCCTGATGTCATACAAAACATGAAGGAGTTGAAAGAAAGATTTGCCGGCAGGAAGGTAAGGGCTGCGGTGCAATCTATTTGAAAACACATAGAAGTGTTTGTTCTCCCCCTCTTTACTGAGTTTTGTTTTGTTCTTGATAGGTGTTGTTAGGTGTTGATCGGCTTGATATGATCAAAGGGATTCCTCAAAAGATTCTTGCATTTGAAAAATTCCTAGAGGAAAACGCAAGCTGGCGTGATAAAGTGGTGTTATTGCAAATTGCAGTACCAACAAGAACAGATGTCCCTGAATGTAAGTTTTCATTCTTGGAGTACAAATTTTCATGGTAGCTCTTCTAATGAATCATTACCATTATGTCACAAAGGATCATATCACCAAAAATGTAGTAGCTATTCTAGATGAACTAGTAAACTAACCCTCTTTTCAAAGTACACTATCTTGAAACTTGTGGATGTTGTTATTACAGATCAAAAACTCACAAGCCAAGTTCATGAGATTGCGGGAAGAATTAATGGTCGTTTTGGGACACTTACTGCAGTTCCAATACACCACCTGGTCTGTCTTTTTCTTCCTCTCATGCATCCTGTTATGTTAGGATTTGAAAACTGTTTTAGCAAAGACTATTCTTGATGGTATATGGACAGAGAAAATATTATATGTATCACTATATATGAGAAAATGGTGATTAAATTCTCATGCCCTGTGATCAGGATCGTTCTCTGGACTTTTATGCTTTATGTGCACTCTATGCCGTCACAGGTAAATAGTCTAGCTACTTGTGGGTATGGTTACAGTTTGTATGGCTTTTGTTACTTTCTGTTATCTGATTACTTTCTTTCATCAGATGTTGCACTTGTTACATCTTTGAGAGATGGGATGAACCTTGTCAGTTACGAGTTTGTTGCTTGCCAAGAAGCCAAGAAGGGCGTCCTCATTCTCAGTGAAGTAATAACTCTCATACTCTGCAGCTTCATGATGATTTGCCCCATCAGAGTGGGTTTTTCAAAGTTGCATTTGTTTTACAGTTTGCAGGTGCTGCACAATCTCTAGGTGCTGGAGCCATTCTTGTGAATCCTTGGAACATTACAGAAGTTGCTGCCTCCATTGGGCAGGCCTTAAACATGTCACCTGACGAAAGAGAGAAAAGACATAGGCATAACTTCCATCATGTTAAAACTCATACCGCTCAAGAATGGGCTGAAACTTTTGTAAGGTATGCAAGTTACTATTAATGCCTTGTTTGTGTTGTCAAATGATGTACATAATGAGATGATCCTTGGAAGCTATTGAAGTGATACTCTTTAACAAATATGCAGTGAACTAAATGATACTGTAATAGAGGCTCAACTAAGAATCAGCAAAGTCCCACCTGAGCTTCCACAGAATGACGCGATTCGACTGTATTCAAAGTCAACCAACAGGCTACTGATCCTGGTAACTAGTTTGGGGGCTGTCTTTTACCATACCTGTGGCCACTTTCTTTTTGTAACTTTTGAAACCATTCAGGGTTTCAATGCAACATTGACTGAACCAGTGGATAATCAAGGGAGAAGAGGAGATCAAATAAAGGAGATGGATCTTAATCTACATCCAGAGCTAAAAGGACCATTAAAGGCATTATGCAGTGATCCAAGTACAACCATAGTTGTCCTGAGTGGAAGCAGCAGAAGCGTTTTGGACAAAGTATGTATCTCTTTTCTTACTCTTGTTTCCTTTCTTGGAATACAAGTTCCACTGACTGACTTGGTTTTTACTCAAAATCAGAACTTTGGAGAGTATGATATGTGGTTAGCCGCAGAGAATGGGATGTTCCTAAGGCTTACAAATGGAGAGTGGATGACTACAATGCCAGAACACTTGAACATGGAATGGGTTGATAGTGTAAAGGTACAAAGATACTTAGTCCAGACAAAGCCTAATCACAATCTGAATTCTGTTTTTTTCTACTTGTAGCATGTTTTCAAGTACTTCACTGAGAGGACACCAAGGTCACACTTTGAAACACGTGATACTTCAATTATATGGAACTACAAATATGCAGGTAACCTCTCCATCTCTCTATTTTTGGTTATGTTCAGTTCGGGTCGGTTATTTTGGATATCGGGTTGCGGGTTTTAGAATCCATTTAGGAACCACCAATTTTTTTTTTGTTAGGATCAGTTCACACAGTTTCGATTCAGGTCGGTTCGGATAGCAAAACTAGAAACTGGCTAATACCCGGAACCGGTTCGATTATTTTAGGTAATTTAGATAAAAATCTCGGATGCTTTGGGTTATTTCGGTTAATTTTGGATAATACAGTTTCTTAAATACTTTTGAATATTTTAGATTTTTGAATTATATTTATATATTTGGTTATTTTTTATGTATATATAGTTAATATTTATATATATCCGTGTATCCATTCGGTTTTCTGTTCAGATATTTCAGATATAAAAATATAATAACTGTTTAGTATTTGGGAGTTTCAGTTTCAGTTTTGGTTTTGGTTTTGGTTTTGGTTTTGGTTCGGTTCTTCTGACATTGGTAAAGTGCCCAGGCCAACTGAAACACTTATTATCTCATTCTCGATGTAGATATTGAGTTCGGGAGACTTCAAGCAAGAGACCTGTTACAACACTTATGGACAGGTCCTATTTCTAACGCATCAGTTGATGTTGTCCAAGGAAGCCGCTCTGTGGAAGTTCGTGCTGTAGGTGTGACCAAGGGAGCTGCAATTGATCGCATTCTAGGAGAGATAGTGCATAGCAAGTCCATGACCACACCCATTGATTATGTCTTGTGCATTGGCCATTTCTTGGGGAAGGACGAAGATGTGTACACTTTCTTTGAACCAGAACTCCCATCAGACATCATCCCAGCCATTGCACGGTCCAGACCATCATCTGATAGTGGTACCAAATCATCTTCAGGAGACAGAAGACCACCTTCAAAGTTGATACACAACAACAAAAGCGGTTCAAAGTCTTCATCCTCATCTAACTCTAACAACAACAAGGCTTCACAGAGATCTCTTCAGACAACAGAGAGAAAAAGTGGGTCCAACCATAGCTTAGGGAACGCAAGACGTCCTTCACCAGAGAAGATCTCATGGAACGTGCTTGACCTGAAAGGAGAGAACTACTTTTCTTGTGCGGTGGGTCGTACCCGCACCAGTGCTAGATATCTTCTTGGCTCACCTGATGATGTTGTTGGCTTCCTAGAGAAGCTCGCTGACACGTCGGTTCCTAACTCATCATCTGCATCTTAGAATCTTAGAAGGTGCCAAGTGAGAGCTCTTGTAACTCAAGAAGTCATTGTTTTGTAACAATAAGTAACCATTGACCAGATTCCTTTAGTGGTTTTGATCTAATAAAATAAAGAGTAGAGCAAGCGATGAACAAAGAACAAAATTATGAGAACAGGAACACGACTTCTAAGCAAGCTCTACTACAACCCTTGTCTCTTCAGGTTTCTTGTTTGGTTCGAATGCATACTTGATCAAAGACTCCTTGATTGAGAGTATCCCAGGGAACTCTTTCTTGAGCTAAGAAGCATCCATCTCTACTACAACGCTTGTCTCTTCAGGTTTTCTTGTTTGGTTCGAATGCATACTTGATCAAATGACTTTAGCTACCATTTGAACTCAGGGTTGATGTAGTCTCTGTACATCTCTACGATTTCATTGTGCCCCACACCAGGGTTTAAGTGAAAAATGAAACAAAAAAGTTTGGGTACATAGGTATGCACTTGTCAAAAGACAACATATGAGTTATTAGTGGCAGCTTAGACAATTCATCCGTTACATATAGTTCACCTGACGACTAATTAACGTAATAAATATTAGTGTTACAAAAAAAACGTAATAAATATTGGCAATTCTCCTAAATAGACTTTTTAAAGTTTTTATCTTGAAACTAGTCTTTTATATTGAAATTCAGATTAATAGCATTCATTAATATATCAAAATACTAAATAACCCACATTCACTAATAAAGCTAAAAAAAAAATAACAAACAGAAAAAAAGTTCGATGACGAACAGATATATCATGACATCTCCGCTATGGAGACAGTATCACGGCGATCCTCCATCATCGAAGACGCCATAGACAATATCACGACGATCCTCCACCGTTTAACTCTTGGCAGTCAAAATCAGAACTGGCTGATGTAAGTTTTCAAATTGAAAATAGAAATTAGAGATTTTGATATAAAATTTGGGGTTTTCTCTTCTTTGACTTGCGAATCGGTGTTTTTCTACCAGTCTCGTGACATTGCTGAGCTTGTGAAAGGAAGTATCGAATCCAGTAGAGAAAAGTATCTCAACTTTATTTTTCTTATGTGTCGTTTTATTCCACATTTCTTCTTTAGTTTTATGAATAGATTGGTTCGAAAGCCTTTTTTTGTCTATTTGTGTGCAGCTAAATCTTTGTTTTTGAAGACTTAAGAACCATGAGATCTGCTTAGGAAACATTGCTCTTTCTTATGATGAGTTCTTGCATGCCACTGGATTTCAACCACAACAGCGCAGCTAAGATTTTGGTTGAAGTTGAGTTGAGTAAAGGTTTCCCTTCAAGAATTGCTGCTAATGATGAAAATGTATTTATTTCTATGGTTGATGTTGATTATGCTTGGTTGCCTTCTAAATGTGAAAGATGTGGTAAGCTCAGACACAAGATTAAACACTGCTTGGAATCTGTTACTAAGTCTCATATAGTTGTAACTGATGTTTCTGAAAATCCCTCCAATGGTAGCACTGTGGTCGTCGAGACCAACAAACTACCGAAATCTGCCCAACCTGTCACTTCTTTAGTTCAAACTTCAGCTGTCACAGTATTTCCTCTAAGTAATGAATCAAGTGTGGTCGACATTGCTATTCTCGAGAACCAGCTGTGTGGTACTTTATCAGCAATCCCAGTGTTCATGAGTGTAACATTTCTAGTCGATTGTGTGTGCTTGTGAAACTTTATAGGGTTTTTTTCGATTTCGGGAAGAGTTTTTTAAGTTTCAGGATAGCTTTCCAGAAAATCTGGTACTAACAAATTTGAAAAAAAAATTTGGCTTGGTTAGTTACGCAGGACAGTAAACAAGATGGGAGCTTCAGTACCTAATATGATTGTTTGGTACTATTTGTAGCTGATGAGAAACACCATTACCTGAGAACTTGTTTTTCTAAAGACAAAGCTTTGTTGTGTTTGTTGTTACCTGGAAAGGTCCTTGGAAGTTGTTGGAGCTCAAATCAGAGGCTCCTAAATTTTGGGAACACAAGGTTTTGAGGTAATGTACCTTTTATTTTGTTCTTTTCTAGACAATGTTGATTCTGTTGATTATGTGTGGTATTTTTTATCTGCAATCCCAGTGTTCCTGAGTGTGAATGAGATGAGTTTTTTTGTAAAATAATTGTGGTTTTTTTAGTTTCAGGAAGGTGTTTGAAACTTTCAGGATAGCTTTCCAGAAAATCCGATACTAGAAAATTTGAAATTTGTTTTGGCTTGGTTACGCAGGATAGCAACGCGATGGGAGATTCAATACCTGTCATGCTCAGATTATGTTTTTTTTTAACTTTTATGTTGACTTGGACAAGTAAGAAGTTTATAATGAATGATGACGAAGTTTGTTTCATTTACGTTGTTATTAAAGAAATTTTAGGAAGTCTTGAAGCATTGTCAGTAATTCTATTAAGAAAGTGTTAAAATGTGTTATCATTGTAAAAGACATATCCTATCTAGGATAACTTATGGTACTTTTAGGATGAGTTTCCAGAAAATAAAAATGTGAACTTATTTATTCACAAAGATAAAATATATCTTATTGAGGATACCATTTTTGATATTCATGATGGGTTTCCAAAAATCGAATATGAAAATGAGATTACCAAGATACAAGACTACTAAGCCAAGGTGTTATATCTCAAAATGAGTAAGCTTTTAAAAGCAATATAAGCAATTCTTTTGCTGATTTATAAACAAGTATATATGTGATTTGGTGAATATCACGTAACCATTAAATAAACAACATCCAGAAAATGATCAATAAAAAATATAAATCATCAACAAACCATTGAAATGAAAAAGAATAGAACACAGATGAATAAGGAACTTCATCATATAACAGGAGAAGCAAATGTATTAGTAGTTTGCTTGGTACAGCTAGCTGAATCAGTAATAACCTGCACGATTCAATTTGTTTGGAAGGTTTAGTACATGATCACGAAGGTGTTTCAAACTTTCAGGATAGCTTTCCAGAAAATCCGATACTAGAAATTTGAATTTTTTTTGGCCTTGTTACGCAAGACAACAATGCGATGGGAGATTCAATACCTGTCATGCTAAGACTATGTTTTTTTAACTTTGATGTTGACTTGGACAAGTAAAAAGTTTATAATGAATGATGACGATGTTTGTTTCATTTATGTTGTTATTAAAGAAATTTTAGGAAGTCTCGAAGCATTGTCAGTAATTCTATCAAGAAAGTGTTAAAATGTGTTATCATTGTAAAACACATATCCTATCTAGGATAACTTATGGTACTTTTAGGATGAGTTTCCGGAAAATAGAAATGTGAATTTATTTATTCACAAAAAATAAATATATCTTATCTTTTTTTTTGTCGTCAACTTTACAAACTCATACAGACTCTGTAAACCAAGCCGGAAGATATTGATCCATGTGAACGACGAAAGACGGCTGAAACCTAACACTGCGTGCTAGGCTATCCGCCTTTGTATTCTGCGCTCTTGGTACATGAACGATCTCTGATTGGAGAAAACTTGCTCTCAGATTTTTGATGTCTTCCAAATAACTTTCAAAAGCTGGCCACTCTTCTGGTTCCGAAACCATCTTCACCAATTGAGAACAATCCAAATAAATATAAATATATATATATATATATATATATATATATATATATATATATATATATCTAGAATACCATTTGTGATATTCAGGATGGGTTTCCAAAAATCGAATAAGAAAATGAGATTAGCAAGATGCAAGACCACTAAGCCAATGTGTTATATCTCAAAATGAGTAAGCTTTTAAAAGTAATATAAGCAATTCTCTTGCTGATTTATAACCAAATATATATGTGGTCTGGTGAATATCAAGAAACCATTAAATAAACAACATCCAGAAAATGATCAATAAAAATGTAAATCATCAACAAACCATTAAAATGAAAAATAATATAACACAGATGAATAAAGAACTTAATCATATAACAGGAGAAGCAAATGTATTAATAGTTTGCTTGGTACAGCTAGCTGAATCAGTAATAAACTGCATGATTCAATAAAAAACATCTAGAAAATGATCAATAAAAATGTAAATCATCAACAAACCATTGAAATGAAAAAGAATAGAACACATATGAATAAGGAACTTCATCATATAACAGGAGAAGCCAATGTATTAATAGTTTGCTTGGTACAACTAGTTGAATCAGTAATAAACTGCACGATTCAATTTGTTGGAAGGTTTAGTACATGATCAGGAAAGTTTTCCTGAATAATTTAGTTGAAACAAAACAACAAACCTTAACTAGTCCATTCTCCACAAACACAAAAAAATTTCAACCATATTTTGAAAACCTATTAAAATGATCAAAACCAAATCTCAGAAAAGATCAACCAACTGTGTATCTAAGAAATTTGAACTAAATATTCCAAAAATTGTGAAGATGTTATCTAAGTAAGTTTGAAAGAAAACACAAATTATGAAACATTTTAAGCTGGAAATGTAATTCCGTTTTCGAAATGAAAAAAAAAACTCTCACTAGTCGACCACACGAGAACTCTAGGAAAGGGCATCATAGTGTGCAGCTACTAAGCCAATGGAATTATATCTGTTTGTTGATGTAAGTAAAACAATATAACCAAAAGCTTTTTATAAAAACTAAAAAACATAAAATGATTGGACTCCATGGGGAATCGAACGCGGAGGACATGTGACTTTCAAGTTTAGTAAGAGTAGTAGTTTAGCTGCTAGGCTGAGGAGAATCATATGTTATAATCAAACACATAAATTTAGTTAAATCTAAATTATATATTATAAAGTTGGAAAGCATTTGGAAATTTGTGGATGGGCTTTCAGAAATAATATATTAGTGTGTTTCTATCTAGAAAAGTTTAAATTAGAAATGAAATGATATCAAAAACTAAGGATTTCAATTTGTGATGTAGAATTTTGAGAAAAAAAAGATAAGGAAAATAATTTGCATCTCCCACTAGTTGGACCCGAGAACTCTAGAAAATGGCATTAAAGTGTGAAGCCACTAGGCCAAAGGAATTATAATTGTTTGTTGATGTAAGTAAAACAAAATAACCAACAACTTTTTATTCAATTTAAAAAAAACATAAAACGATAGGATTCTGTGGGGAATCGAATGCGGGGGCATGTGACTATCAGGTTTAGTAAGAGTAGTGGTTTAACCGCTAGGCTGAGGAGAATCATCTATTATAATCAAACACAAAAATTTATTTAAACCTAAATTATATATTAAAGTTGGAAAGCATTTGGTAATTTTTGGATGAGTTTCCAGAAATAATATATTAGTGTGTTTCTATCTAGCAAAAATTGACCTAGAAATGAAATGGTATCAAAAAATAAAGATTTCAATTGCGATGTAAAATTTTTGAGGAAGAAAAATATAAAGGAAAATATTTGCATCTCCCGCTAGTCAAACCCTAGAACTCTAGGAAAATGCATCATAGTGTACAACCACTAGGCCAATTGAATTATAACTGTTTGTTTATGTAATTAAAATAATATAACCAAAATATTTTTATTCAACTAAAAAGCATAAGATGTGGTGTAATAACCATCTTTAAAGAGTAAAACGCAGACAAAGAAAAATCATCTAACAGCCGAGAAAATTACTCAAGTAAGTGGAAGTCGGACTTATCTTTTCCCATGGATGGTAGCGGATCCCAAGGTACATAAGAAAATTTTAGAAAGTCTTAGAATAGTTTTCTATTTGAAGAAATAAATTCTTCAGGAAATTTAGTGGATTGAAAATGCTCGCGGTTCGGCCAACAACGTCCTAGTCGGACGAGAAAATTAATCGAAAATTTATTATAAGGCCTTAAGATAGGAATGACCTTAGAATTATTTTAGAAATGTTTTGGTCTAATAAATCTAGGTTTTTGTCAAGGAGAAACATTCCCGCTAGCTCGGATCAGCTTATAACACGTTCGGGATTTGAATACGGCCAATTCGGGCCCATCTACAACATGTTAAGCGTGTTTGGAAGCTTCCGGAAGATGCAGCTGCTTGCTTACCTCTTTCAAGCATCTGGACATGTGTTTCTCCTTTACTGGACCACCTCCAAGTAGCTCTTGTCTCATTTCTATTGGATGCTTTGGTGGCTGGCCACAAAGCTTGGTTTTATTGGCCAAATTTGTGGCAAAGACACGAAGCTATCTCCTATTGGTTGGTTTGGGAGGCAGAGACACCTCATGCTTGCCATGCACGATCAAAACCCTTACATGAGCTCATTCTCCAACCTATAAATAGCAGACCACTCCCTTAGTTTATTCTCCACTTTTAAAACCCAACCATAGGCACCCGAGAGAACCCGAGAACACCCGAGCTTTAAGGTAACTTTTTGGTCTTTAGCTTTCCTTATTTTTTAAAATAGATTTCTTTTCTTTCTTTTACTTTCATATCCTACCCTCCCTTTGTCTATATTTCTAAAGTTCTAGAGATTCCCTGATAAAATTTCAATGTGTAGCCGACCGCGAGATAGGAGCGTTTGCAGTCTGAAACTTTCTTCTAAGTGTCGAGGTGAGTCTCGGTTATGGGTTATAATTTTGGTCTGTGAGGCTAGCGCCTGAAAAACAAGAGTATTGCTTGATGCATTGCTAGGTTGCGCGTTTAGATATATAATGATATGATAATGATTGATGTTTGTGAAAGATATTGAGTTATATCATCGGGCCTCGGCTCGAGGGATATAACATGTTTGTGATACATTGATGTTGTGTTGCACATACATGTGTCATTGCATTATACTGTTTGGGCCTCGGCTCAGATAATATAACATGTTTGATCATGTTTTAACGGGAAAAACCCGTAAATCCACGGACTTGATCCGTGAGGGTCCGACACTCGAGTGGAGTGTCGTGAGAGTCATTGGTGTCCACTCGAGTCCCGTGCCTTATCCGGGGCCTTACCAAAATTAGTTCCTGGCAGGTCGCGAGGACACATGTGATAGGGCTAGCTACCCTCAACCGTGTAGCTGCATGACGATGCGGCAAGTGTGTTATCCGGGCCATCGGATTTTTAGACTTTGTGTTTAGAGTCAATGGGCACAAGAAGGGATGTATTATGGACTTCATATCGAGATAGGAACCAATGGCGAGAGGCAGTCCTCGACGATCGGTAATGATCTAACCACTCTTGAAGAGTGGATGCTTGTTTACGTGATTGCTTTATTTTGCATTGCATATTTCTTAATATAATTGATCTTTGTTGCTTGATGTTTGATGCATAATGGGGGGGGGGGATAATTAGGAAACCCGACTCACTGAGCAAACTAGTTGCTCAATAGACTCTTTGTTTTGCAGGTAACCCGTAGTAGGTTCCATTTGGGATCGGAGGAGCACAAAGTTGTTGGTGTATATTTGCTACCTTTTGCAAACATGTACGTTTTGTAATATGTAAGATATGGTTTTGAACATCGGCCGAGCATGTATAAAGTTTTGATGTGGTTGAACTTAAATGATATATGAATAAGAAAAGGTTTGTGAAATGCTTGGATTCCATATGATACTAGTCTTAGTCTGGGACGAACAAACTAACAGTTTCAAACTCGGGTTGCAAAGCCTTAACTTGGAATCGATTGGACATATGATCTTGGGATTTCGGATCTGATATGGGAACCTCGGGTCAAATGTTTGGGCACGTGGTAGTAATATCTTCGATCTGGTTAGAGTTCTTTAGTTCGTCGTGCATGTTCTTGTTTGATTGGTGCATGGCAAACTAATTAACTTTTACTTATTCCGGATCGGGGGTGCTACATGCGGACTCCGTGGGGAATCAAATGCATGTGTGACTTTCAGGTTTAGTAAGAGTAGTGCTTTAGCCGCTACGCTGAGGAGAATCATCTATTATAATCAAACAAATAAATTTATTTAAACCTAAATTATATATTATAAAGTTGGAAAGCATTTGGAAATTTCTGGATGGGTTTCCAGAAATAATATATTAGTGTGTTTCTATCTAGCAAAGTTTAAATTAGAAATGAAATGGTATCAAAAATTAAGGATTTGATATCTACATTTTTGGTAAGTTTCAAATTGTGATGTACATAATTGATCCAACATAGCATTGTTGCACCAAATAACAAACTGTGACATTTATTTTGTAGATCCTGTAAATAAAAACTGACATTAGCGGTTAGCAAAAGACACATAAAAGCACCTTCTATCTCTGCAATTTCAGCTTTGACCAAGTTCTCGTTGTACCATTCTCCAATATATGTGTATCCAAAATCATCCTCCTTTGAAACATTGCAAGTAAAATGTTTCGTATATTCTACAAATAGTTTGTTTTTCAATGTAAGTCTTTTGCATATGTCTTCTTTTTACATGTAACAACTAAAAATTCCACATTTGAAGTTGTTGGTAAGATAATTGATCCAACTTAGCATTGTTGCACCAAATAACAAACTCTGGCATTTATTTTGTAGATCCTTTAAATAAAAACTGACATTAGTGGTTAGCAAAAGACACATAAAAGCACCTTCTATCTCTGCAATTTCAGCTTTGACCAATCTCTTATTGTATCATTCTCTAATATATGTATCCAAAATCATCCTCCTCAAAAACATTGCAAGTAAAATGTTTCGTATATTCTACAAATAGGTTTTTTTTCTAGTGTAAGCCTTTTGCATATGTCTTCTTCTTATGTGTAATAGCTAAAAATTCCATGTGACATCTACAGCTGAGTTTCACATAAGAGTTGAAAACCTGACTTTTGGGAAGCAAATTCAATAAAATAGCTCTTTGTTACTTAATTTCTATAATTTAGGAGCCAACATTTGTTTCTTCTTCTCATGCACTTTGTGTCTTCTTAAAAACATTATGTCAAACACTTTGTATGCAATATTCTTTGATTCAACACCTGTCAAAACAAGAGGTCCTTCCTCCATAGCTAATCAGTCTTCATGATGAATCACAACATCAATTTCAGGATCAATAGATTTCATTTCTCCATAGATAAACATTACGTTAATTCGTAAACAACATAACAATCTAATTGAAAACCTTCCAAAATGGTATGAAAAGATTTTTTTTGGTAAAGAGTAACCAACCAAAGAGGACGATGGATATGATATACCTTAATGACGACAAGTATAAGATACAACAAAACTGAGAGAGATCGTCGACGCCTGAGCTGGGAGAGATCGTCGATGGCAGATCGTCGACGGCGGAATTGAGGGAGATCGTCGAAAGAGCCGGGAGAGACCGTTGTAACTGACTTTTGATGGAGTTGAAAGAGACTGTCACAAAGCTATTGAATGACGATGTCAGAGCTGATAGACGATGACGACGGATCTAGGGGACGACGAAAAAGAGTGACACCGGAACTGATGACGGTGAGATGAAGGAGGTGAAGACGACGACGGTGGTTGATCGCCAGTTCATTTTTTTTTTATAATTGGAGAATTAATGAAAAGGATAAAAAAATAATTCGTCATTTCAAATGAAACATTTTTGTGACATTGGGCCTTGGAGTCTAGATTGGGAAGAAAAATTGATATAAAGCTATCTAATGTCATTTCTCAATAAATATTCTAAATCTTGAATATTTTATTATCGATTTATTATTGACTTTTCGAGGAATAAAGATTATGCACAAAAATCCATATAAATCAACTATCTTTCTTAAAGTTGATAAACTACTTGAGATTCTCATACAAAGTGACATCTAGTCTATTAATTAAAATAGGTAGTATGACATATTTAATTATTTACATTAATAATAAACCAACTATAAATTTGAATTTTATCTTTTAAAGAACAAAATCTGTTGAAAAAAAATCTAACAAAATCCTACTAACCTTTTAAATATTTTTTTTAAAATAACATATTAATTAATTGCGTAAATAGTAATATACTATTATTATAAATCAATGTTAATTAAATTTTTATTATAAAACAAGAAAATAAAAAAATTATACTATTTTTTTATAAATTTACAATTATATTCGGTAGTATATTAAAAAAGAAATGCTATATGCATTAAACATGACAAAGTTATATTAAATAGGTAACTAACCTTTTTAAAAATAGTTTCATTTAAATAAATTGTCATTCATCATTAAAATAGATTTAAATTTGTAAAATATATAATATTATTACACAAAATTAAATTTACTAACATAGGTTAAACTTTTTATATCTACAACTGTATATTATCTCTTTTTTTTGAAACTCTCAACAATATATTGTTTAAAAATGTTTATATAATAAACATATTAGTATATAACTATTTTAAATAAAAATATTTTAATAGAAAACTATATAGTTTTAGTTATTCATTTAAATATTAATGACAGTTAAATTTTTTAATTATAAATTTAATCTTTATTTTAATTATAACAAAATATGTTGAGACATATATAAAAACATCTTACCAAAAGTTCGAATATGTTTTTATAAAATAATGTATTAATTTAGTAACAAAACAAAGTTCAAAATTCATATAATTTAGAGACTCAAAAATAGTTTTGTAATTTTCCAAATTTTTCTTGATAAAATATAAAATTCAGAAATTGTATTTACCAAAGATAAATTATGTATAATAAATAATAAATTTTTGAAATGCAACACGAACAAACAAACTATGTTAAAAATTAAAATAATCAAAAATTTTGAAATATTCATTTAACAACAAAAAAAACTTAATATCATAACATACAAAAATATCTCATATCAATAAAATTTACTAAAATAATATGATAGATACCACTATATATAAAATTTACTTAAAAATAATATGATAGATACTATGTATAAAATTTACTTAAAATAATATGATAGATACTACTATTTATAAACTTTATTTAAAATAATATGATAGATACTAATATGTATAAAATTTACTAAAATAATAGGGCTATTTTATTTAAACAAGACCAAGTATTTACTTATACATCCCATAAAATACTAAAATGATATATGTTAAACTATATTTTTTAAACACAACATGTAAAAATAAATTATCTTAAATATATATCTTTTCGATAATATAAATAAATAAATTTTAAAAATGTATTATATGTAAAATGTATAAATTAAAGAAAAAATATGTTTTGAAGGAGATTCTTTGTTATTTTATGGTACCTAACTCAAAAATATAAGTAACTAAAATTAATAACAAAATAAAATTTATTAAAAATCACTATATATTAATAATACCGAATAATAAAATTTATTAAAAATCACATGGATGCAGATCACCCGGTTTGGTTTACAGAGTCAGTATGAGTTGATGACAAAAAAAAAATTTAACAGTGATATTATAAAGTTACGCAACCTATAACATTAAAATGAAATATATATATATATATATATATATATATATACTAGGGTCGGTCCGCGCTACGCGCGGAATTTGAGTTATGTGTCATTTCCGTTTGAACATAATTGTGAAATAATTTCTAGTTAGGAAATTGTTTTTTTTCCTATTGATTTTTTTTATGATCAATTTTCCTATTGATTTTAATATTTTATTTTATGAGATATTACAAATAAATTGTGTTCAATAGTATAATGAAAGAAGATATGATAGTTCTAAGTATGAGACAACCTTAGTTGCCTTGCGGTTAAAGGGCTATGTAGGATTTGTATAATTGTGTTGAGGATTCTAAAAATTTTCAAACCTCTGAATGGTTGTATGTTAGATTTGCATTTGGAAATAATGTGTATGATAATGATCTTTGCTTTTTTAAAAATATTTGTGGGAAAAGTTGATTCCAGGAGATGAACTAAAAGAAGAATTAAATGTGATGAGTTATTTTGTTTGTCCTGATTTTGTATATACAATATTGGTCAATTTAATTTGGGAGAGCAGTTTAGTTTGGAGAAGAAGTTTTTGGGTGACATATTTGATAAGCTACATGGACTTTCAATGGTGTTGAAGTTGTTGGCCTTTTTTAAATTTGAGTCATGATTGGTGAGGTTATTGTTTTTGTATTATGGATTTGCAAAGATTGGTAACTTGATTTTAATAATTATGTTTGTAGAAAGAGTTTGGGCGTTAGACAGGAAAAAAATGATAGCTGTCAGCTTATTATTAAATCTTCTTAAAAGACCATCTTCACTTCTATCAAAGAAAAAATGATATTTGCCAAACAAACAAAACTTAAGTTCAGATAGTATTGTAGTGTTTTTGATACTTTGTCTACGCATCCAAAATGGCAAAGGACTACCTTACAAAGATTACTTGCGTCAGAAGATAATGCTTATACTAATAAATGCGTATGCTTAGATAGTCCTGGTCCCATTAAGTATACAATATTGCCATCGTTTATTTTAATGTTGAAGACCAAAGACATAATGACTTCTATTAAAACAAATGAATTGAGAAGCTAGCTTGCACATAATCAAAATAGAGATCATGCCAGAACAATCGAAAATGCAAACAAAAACTGGATTCATTTGAATTCTCTCATCTCATAATTTCTTCCAAAACAAAATTGGTAGACACCTGTTATCAGCAGGAAAGGTCGTAATGTAAGGAGCAGAATATGGATTATTCTGCAGCTTGATCTGTCTCTTTTGAGAGCACACATATTCTTGACCAGTCACCACTATACCTGAAGAGTTTATTAGCAACACTATGATAAGTATTCTGAGAAACAAAATAAGCAGGTTTTGTTATGTATTCTTGAGCAGCACCAAGCATACAGTTCAATTAAAAAACATAAATTCTGCAACGTTAAGCAATGCAATTTTACCTTATAGGCTCTATTTTTACTTTAGTTCAGCTTGCATTTACACGGCAAACCCAATCAATTAGGAGGCATGATATCCCCTGTCAACATAACATTTGCACTTATAATTGGGCGAGCAAGGAATTCGGCTAAAGAAGAATAGGAAATGACTCTTGTCTCATAAAAATGCACTCAAGACCCTTATGTTTTGCGGCAACATTGATGACTTCGTGAAAGAATAATTCTATCTCAAAATCATCATATGCTTCTGTAATATGGAATGCATAAACGGTATTCCCCAGTTGCATTTTACAAACTCTTATCTAATTGAAATTTAACCCAATCTCAAGCCTAGCTCAAGCCTAGCAATGGCTATAAGAACACAAACCCTAAACAAATTACAATTATAGGAACTAAAATGACATCATAGACCCTCGAGTAGTTGTTAAAAATGACTGCAGACCCAAATGAGACCCATTTTGTGAATTACAGGACTTCAAAGTCGAGTTTATAATGATGTGGAGGGTGAGACACTTACAGTAGTGCTTATTATGGCTGCCCCGACAACGTCCAAGTGACGTTTCAGAGGGTAGTGTACTCTTAGATAAAATAGATGGTGTTATGTTAACCGGGGTAAAAATTTTGAGTCCACATTAACAAAAACTAATCAAGAGTTTCTCTGAATTCTCATGACATGAAGGCACTATACAACTTACAGTCATTCTCAGGAAGAAGACAAAATGAATTCCACGTTTTTAATACGCCGTTCTGCACATAAGCAAGTATAGGTTAAAGCCATAATGACATAACCAAAAAAAAAAAAAAAACCCCCATCGATCATACATACCAACGATACTACTGCTCCACTGAGAAGCATTGAGAAGGCGCCAAGATTAACTCAGAGCAAGAGACTGGTAGAACCTGAGTATCCAAACTATTTTCTTCCACCAAGCTCGGCATATACAAAGGGTCCATCTGCATAACTTACACAAAGAGCGAGAAGGAAACTTCATTATGGAGATAAAAAAACTGAGCCACCATATCCAAAGCAATATCCGACCCGTACATAAGAATCTATCGTAAGAAAACGTACCAGAGAAGAATTCACATAGTCGAAACCGTCGATAGAGATGTAGAAGGAAAGAAGAGACGAAACATTGTCAGATAAGTTTTTACAGGGACACTGGACCCTTGAGTTGAGCCACCGTTGAACTGATATGTCCATCTTATAGAAGCAGCTATGGTTATTCTTATCAGCATCACTTGCATCGATTCCCGCTTTTCAATCTAAATCAACCCACAGAAAAATATCATAACCAATCTAAAAATAGGCTAACAATGGACTCAACTTACAATAAAATCTCGTCAATATCAGTGAAAGGTTATTATTTTTTTATGCAATTCCGAACAACAATTCAATTCGAACAAAAAATAAAGATGCAATCAAATGGTTCTAGGTACTAACACTGCCAATCAAACAATTCTTAAGCTGTATTGGGGATTGAAACAGAGGCCAACCACAAAATAATTAGGCAGAGCCTTCTTAGATCTGAAGAAAAGCAAATGTTAACTGTATATCAAATCGATAAGAATACTAACCTTTTTATAGGTGTGGATACACCGCCTTAAAAAGGAATAACTCTCATTCAATGACAGATAGTGCTTGACGTTGGTCTATGAAGTTAAGTCGTCTGTTTAAAGCCATAAATCAAAATATCGTGACGGTTCGGAATTTTAGAACCGTAAACGAAACGACACCATGGAAACCACAGACAGAGCTTGTACATGATGATTCGTCTAACTCTTCCCGAAACTCCATTATTGCTGCAGAACGTCAGAGATCGATGAAGTATATGAACCCTAATTTATGTTTTGATTCGCAGCAAACAAATTTCGCGTAGAGGACAACTCACCGTACACCGCCAAATTCCCGACCCTAGCAAATCAGCAAAATTAGGGTTAGAGGCGAGCTCCATCTACTCGGGCCGCAAACTCGTCGTCCAAATTTAAAGCCCAAACACATTAAATGATAAAAGCCCATCACACTCGAGATTAAATGAAACGGTGAATTTCAAGCAGCAGAGACACGTGTCGCGCCTAGAATGCAAGAATTGATGACGTGGCATCCGAGCTGTACCCCTAAAAATGATTCAAAATCTTCTTTATATATAAAGATATATATATATAAATTGTAATAATATCAAAACTATATAATTATAAAATAAAAAAATTTACGCACGGATACGAGGATCAAAATCTAGTTTGGATCTTAAAGTTCGACTATATTACAGCTCAGTTCACGTTTTATTCCCCTCAAAAAGCGTGAAAACATTATATACAGAAATCCCTTTGTTTTTTTCTTCGAATTTTAAAATCTCTTTGTTTTTATAAGTATTTTAAAAAGAAAAATCATCACTGATGACACTTGCATCGTTTATATACACAAAAGATAGTAAAATAGTTCGCACTCTCAGATAAAATCAAACAATGGCTAAAGCATGGATGTGCCTTTGTTTCCTCATCTTCTTCTGCCTCTCCAGGTGTCAAATCACAACTAATTAACCATCCTAATTTACTTACATGTCAACTTAACAGTGTTATATATGTGTATTTTTTTCTCACAGAGAGAAACTTTATCAAAGTCAACGCAGATGTATATGCTTAGACCAGTTATCATTATAAGTAAAAGGGTTTTTAACTTTAAAACCAATCAACTAAGTTTGTTTTGGTTAAAAAATTTCAAACTAAATATTTAACGAAAAAACCCTGAAACTAATTTTATTTAATGAATTAAACCCTAACAGGTCATAATTACCATTACTACCGGTAAATCTTTAGTTTATGAGTTGAGCATTTGTACTCTCTACCCACCCATCTATCCTATTTTAACTCCATACCCTATTTCTCCCAAATTTTTTTCCCCCCATCACCACCATCTTCCCCCCTTTCTATGGTATTCCCCATCTTCTACTATATTTTCCTAATTTACTCTTATGAGTTTCTACATTAAGTAAACATAGTTGAGAAGTTTTAACATTAAAAATAAAATAAAATTCAAAATTCAAAGTTTTATAATATCATCTAAAAATTAGTAACTTAAATTTTCAAAATTAGCATTTTTAATTTGTTTTTTTTGTAAATATATGAGTTTGATGGGTTTTTAACATCAACATTATATATGTATAAATTAAAAATGTAAAACCCCAGAAAATATAATAAAAATTCTCTAAAGATTTATTATTACATTTTGATTAAATAAGATATAATTTTTATTATTTTTCTTGTTTTTTACATTTTTAATCTTTTAGTAATTTTTTTTTGGTCATCTATCTTTTAGTAGTTTTATCACAGGTATATTTTTAGATAATTTTTATTATATTTTTCTGGATTTTAAAATTTTTAATTTATACATATATAATGTTGATGTTAAAAACACATCAAACTCATATATTTACAAAAAAAAATTAAAAATGCTAATTTTGAAAATTTAAGTTACTAATTTTTAGATAATATTATAAAATTTTGTTTTTTTTTATTTTTAATGGTAAAACTTCTCAATTATGTTTACTCAATATAGAAACCTCTAAACTAAAACTTTAGCGGTGGTAATAGTAATTAAGATCTGATAGGGTTTAATTCATTAAATAAAGTTAGTTTGAGAGTTTTTTCGTTAAATATTTAGTTTGATGGTTTTTACCCAAAAAAATCTTAGTTGAGGGGTTTTAACTTTAAAAATCCTAAGTAAAATGCTGTTTTGCTCTTCTTATTTAATTATTTTTGTTCTAACTTCTAACTAATTGTTATACACGAAGACATGGTGTGTAGCTAAACCTTCTTCAGATCAAGCAACACTTCTAGATAACATAAACTATGCATGTTCTCATGTCGATTGTCGCCTTCTTTCGAGTGGGTATCCATGTTATTCCCCCAACAATCTCATAAACCATGCTTCTATCCCCATGAATCTTTATTACCAAGCTAATGGAAGAAACTATTGGAACTTCACGAATTCAGGACTCATTGTCATAACTAATCCCAGTAAGTTTGATATTCTCTTCTTCTACTTCTTCCCGAAACAATTATTATAAAAAATGTCAAGATTTATTTTATTCTTTATATGTAGGCTACGGAAACTGCTACTATGAATACACATGCCAGCAATTGTATCTCAAATGTCAAAACAATAACACATTACAGAGTTATATTCATCTTGGACCATCACATTCATCTTGAACACTCCCATTATCTCCTCCAGTGTGTATAGCATCTAGAGTTATATTCTATCTGACTCAACTGTAAAAAAAAAGATTCTTAAAATCATCATTATCCAACTGTGAATTGATCAACACTTTAGCTGCACGATGAACAGGCAGAGTCTCTCTCTCCATCTAAACAGCCATGATTAAACTCATCATTGATTGTCCTGTATTAACCACATTGGTCCTGTTTCCTTCCAAAGGAGTGTATTCCTTGTTAGGACAAGCAAGGTAACTCTCTCCCCAACCACCTTCAATGATTTTTGTCTTGAGAAGGAACTTAACCGCTCTACGGATTCCCTCACAGTTATGGTAACTCTGCCTGGAGCCACTAGACCTCTTACCGCGAAAAAGGTTCTATACGTGAAACACACACCCCAGTTTCCGTACCAAGAACCATCTGGCCTTTGAAAACCTTTCATGTATTCCACCAACCTTTCTTGATAAACCTTTCAACCTTTTCTCTTCTGTGTTCTGGAAACTGTTTCAAGAACCGAACCAAAGCTACTATTTCTGACACCATACATTCTACAGACCTAAACCACGATCATATGTCAAGAAAACAGGTGGATAAAGACGCCCAAGAATGTCGCTAACTCGTTGTTAATCATGTGTAACGCACTACAAGAAAACACTCCGAATTCCGACGGAGCTTCCGACGGACACCTAGGTCGTCGGACATTTGCGACGGAATACTGACAAATTTCCGACCAAATCCAAAAAAATGAAGTCGTCGGAATTCCGTCGGCCATTTCCGACGGAATTCCGACGACATACGGTTCGTCGGACTTTTCCGACGACTTTTCGACGACATTCCGATAAAAAATGTAACCGTTGTAGTCGTCGGAAGTTCGTCGGTATATTCCGACGGAATTCCGACGACATTCCGATTAACAGCAAAGTCGTCGGAATTCCATCGGTATTTTCCGACGGAATTCCGACGAACCATGTGACCGTTGCCGACAAATACATATGACCGTTGTATAGCCGTTTGGGATTGGACAATTCCGACGGAATTCCGACGGACTTCTTTATATCCGTCGGAATTTCGTCGGAAAGTCGTCGGAGGTCCGTAAGCAATTTCCTATAAATACAACCCCTCCTCATTCAACTCATTCACACTTCATTCTCTCTTCATTCTCTTTAGTCATAACAATTCCGTGAAAATCATGTCTTCAGAAGTTTATTATCGTTCGTGGATGGATAAACCTCATTTGGATCCGAACACCAATTTGCTTACGGAAGAATACGTTCAAGGGATTGGAGAATTCATGAGGCTTGTTCAACAGCAACCGGATGCAAAAAGTGGTATGTTAAGATGTCCCTGCTCTTCTTGCAATAATAATAAGGTTATAAAAGAATTTGATGTTTGGACTCATTTGTATATGAAAGGGTTTTCACGTAATTATAAAGTTTGGTACCTTCATGGGGAAACTGGTTATGAATATGGTAGTACTAGCGAACCTCAGCCTGTTAGTGAACCTCAGCCTGATATTAGGTTAGAAGAATCTAGAACGGATATAGATTATGGTGTAGGTACTGAGCAGATGGTACATGATCATTATAGAGGGGAAGAACCAAACCCCGAGTCTAGGAGATTTTTTGACATGTTGGATGCAGGAAAACAACCTTTGTATCAAAATTGTAGAGATGGTCATTCAGTCTTATCGTCTGCAACTAGATTAATGGGTATTAAGACAGACTATAATTTGGCTGAAGAATGTATGGATGCGATTACTGATTTTGTCAAAGGTATTCTACCTGAGGATAACCTTGCACCGGGTTCATACTACGAGGTTCAGAAACTTGTTGCAGGTCTTCAACTACCGTATGAAGTGATAGATGTATGTATTGACAACTGCATGATCTACTGGAGAGCGGATGAGACACGGAATGTATGCAAATTTTGTGGGAAACCTCGTTATCAGGAGACGAGGGGAAGAGTTCCGATCCCATTCAAAAGAATGTGGTATTTGCCTTTGACGGAAAGATTGAAGAGGTTGTATCAGTGTGAGCGCACAGCAAAAGCAATGAGATGGCATGCAGAGCATTCCACAAATGGTGAGATTAGACATCCTTCAGATGCAAAGGCTTGGAAACATTTCCAGTCAACATATCCAGAATTTGCGGAAGAGAGAAGAAATGTTTATCTTGGATTATCTACTGATGGTTTCAGCCCATTTGGAAAGCATGGAAGGCAGTATTCTCTATGGCCAGTTATTGTGACACCGTACAACTTACGGCCGAGCTTGTGCATGCGACGAGAGTTTTTGTTTCTCTCAATTCTAGTCCCCGGGCCAGATCATCCTAAAAGATCACTAGATGTGTTTCTTCAACCACTAATATATGAGTTGCAACAACTATGGGCGCATGGTTTTGAGACATACGATGTTTCGCGCAAAGAAAACTTTCAGATGCGGGCAGTACTTATGTGGACAATAAGTGACTTTCCAGCATATGGTATGTTATCTGGATGGACAACACATGGGAAGCTATCATGTCCATATTGTCAAGATGACACAGATGCTTTCCAACTAAAGAACGGAAGGAAAACGTGTTGGTTTGACTGTCACAGACGATTTCTACCACCTGATCATCCATACCGCAGGAGTAAGACTTCGTTTACGAAGAACAAGCAGGTGTTTGATGGTCCACCTGAGGAAGTTAGTGGGAAAGATTTGTTGAAGCAGTTTAGGTATTTTGATGCAGAAAGGACGCCAGATGTAGGTGGACATGAAAACATTCGAGTCAATGCGGTTGGAGAGCTACATAACTGGCACAAGAAGAGTATTTTCTGGGATCTACCATATTGGGAGAGTCATCTATTGCGGCATAATTTAGATGTCATGCATATTGAGAAGAACTTCTTCGATAATCTGATGAACACAGTCCTTAACATCCAAGGTAAAACGAAGGATAATTTGAAGTCAAGGTTGGATTTAGTCGATATTTGTGATCGTTCTGAACTTCACGTTGATGAGAACGGTACGGTCCCTTTTCCCATTTATCGGCTAGATGGTGCTAGAAAAGAAGAGTTCTTTGATTGGATTACAGAGAAAGTGAAATTTCCTGACGGATATGCATCAAATTTGGGGAACTGCGTTGATAGAAGCGAAGGAAAGTTTACTGGCTTGAAGAGTCATGATTGTCATGTAATTATGCAGCGCCTCCTTCCGTTTGCCTTTTCAGCATTATTGCCACGTAATGTTCATGAAGCAATTGCAGGGATTAGTTTTTTTTTTTTTTTTTTAATGGCCGTCGGAAATCCGTCGCAATATACCGACGACATAGCGACGACAATGGGTTTCATTGAAAATTGGAGATGTCGTCGGTATTTTCCGACGAAATACCGACGACATGTGTTTCTATAAAGTTTCAATCATAAAAATCTATAAATTTAGATGCCAAAACTATGAAAATAACACATAATAAGTGTTTAGTATACTATTAGATCGCAACCGTTCAAATATAACAACTCATTAAAATATTTATGTATGCATATCATTGTTTTCATAACATCTCATCTTAACATTATATACTTATACAATCATATTTATATAAGCTTACACTACAAAAAATATTGTTGTGTAAAATCGTGTTATAAAACATTTTTATTGTTAAATCTTTATGCAAATACTATATATATTATCAAAGGTTTGGATTTTGCATTTAGAAACTTGAAAAGAACACCCTAAACACTAAGTCGTCGGAATTCCGTCGGAATATACCGACGGAATGTGTCCGTCGGAAAATACTGACGGACACGTTCCGTCGGAATTTCAATTAGCCCGGGAGAACCAAACCGCTTGAAAATTTTCGCGAATCGGCATTTGGTATATTTTAAATATACCGACGGAATACCGACGAACCCGTGTCCGTCGGAATCCACGGAAATAAAAACCCTTCTCCTTTCTTCTTCGTTATCTCCGCGGCCTCTCTCTCTCAAAACTCTCCGGCGATTTCGGCGATTTCGGCGACTCTCCGGCGATTCCGGCCTCTCTTCACCGGCGAATCCTATCCTCACCCTCCTATCTCTTCCCCAAACCCCAAATCATGTAAGAATCATCCCAAACCTTTTTTTTTTTCAATTGTTTAGGGTTTTGGAAGTTGATCTCGGATTTTAGGTTGTTTGATTGAACATTTTAGGATTGAATGGATAGTTTAGGATATATAAGTTAGGATTGTTGTTTTAGTTTTTTTTGGAACATTTTTTGATTTTTAAAAACGTTTTTTGTTTTTTTAAAACGTTTTTTTTTTATTTTTAAAAACGTTTTTTGATTTTTAAAAACGTTTTTTGATTTTTAAAAACGTTTTTTGATTTTTAAAAACGTTTTTTGATTTTTAAAAACGTTTTTTTGAAAATAATATAAATATTTAACACCATTTTTCTTCATTTATAATTTTAACAACATTTTTCTATATTTATAAATTTTTTATAATTTTGTATACATATATATATATATATGTAGATCATGTATAGTAAAAATTTTAAAATTTTAAAATTTTTTATATTTTTTTTTAAGTTTCCACTAATAAATATTTAACAACATTTTTTTTTTAAAATATAAATATTAACAACATTTTTCTTCATTTATAAATTTTTAACAACATTTTTCTATATTTATAAATTTTTTATAATTTTGTATACATATATATATATATATATATATAAAAGGTTTAATAGTTTTTTTTAAACGTTTATAAAACCTTTTGTAAATATATAAATGAAAATATGTTTGATGGGTTAATTTTTTTTTTTTAGGGCCGAGGATGAAGCCCGCCCCGCAGCCCGTCTTCGACGTAGTTCGGTGAGCGGTTCCCGTGCATCGGTATCGTCTCATGACTCGGTTCCCGCATATATTCCCGCTCCAGCTCCCTCTGCCCCTCACGCTGCCCCTCACGCTGCTGCTCAACAGGATCCGGGGGTCATGCCGGTTCATCTATTGGTTCAACAACCAGGTCGAGAGCATCTCCCGTTTCTCCAACTCAACCCACGACGAGGCCATAGCACTTGGTTAGTATTTTTTTTTATTTGTACCGTTATATTTTTTGCTTTAATTAACTTGCTAACTTGTATTTTTTTTAAAGGTTCACCAAGTCGAAAAATGGCATTAGCCGGAGCATCAACCAGATGATGTACTCCATGCTCCGTTTTGGATATCCAAAGTGGAGTGTGATCCCTTCCGACGAACGAGAGTTGTGGTTTCGTCAGTTTGCGGTATAGTAACCCTTCATTTTTTATAAGTTTTTACATTTTTTTACATATATTTACTTATTAAATTGTGTTTGTTTTGTAGCAAGAGTTCAACTGGCACTCCGATCTTACGGCATCAGGACCCCGTGATCAGAGGTGTAGTTGATTTGGTGGAAGCTGAGATAGTTTCTCAATCTCAGCCTCTCTCTGATGACGGCGACTCCACGGGAGCTTCAACCAACCTGTCTCTATTGCAAATAAATGAGATGGTTGAAAAGGTAATTTTTTTATTAATATATTTTTTTTATAATGTCGATTACTTACTTGTCCATATTTACTTACTTTAAATATTTTTGTAGGCGGTTCCTAAAAGGAAAGGAGGCCGTTTAGTTGGGTTGGCCCGTCGTGCTTCTTCGTATCCGGCATCTTCTTCGCAAGCTCCGTATGCCGATCCCATGATTCTCGAGGAGCTACATGACAAAGATGAACGGATTGGGGCATTGGAGGAGCAGAACACCACTATCCTTTCGGAGAATGCCACTATCCGTTCGGAGAATGCCACTATCCTTGCTGAGTTGGCATCCCAGAAGAAGTTCAACACCGAGATTATGCAGAAGCTAGATCGTTTGATGTCTTCGAGTTCATCTTAGTTTATTTCGGCTTTATAAAACTTTCGGAATGTTTTTTTTTCTATTTCGGTTTGTATGAATTTTAAACTTTGTGAATGTTTTTTTCCTATTTCGGTTTTTATGAATTTAAATTTTATAATATTATTAGTTTTAAATTTCCAATTTTTTAAATTTATTAATATCAAAAAATATATAAAAATGCAAAATTAATTTGTAAAAAAAAAGGGTATATACCGACGGACAACGGTGGTCGGAATATACCGACGGACATATATCCGTCGGAATTTACCGACAAACTCATTTCCGTCGGAATATACCGACGAACGTGGTTTGTCGGTATATTCCGACGACCGATGTTCGTCGGTAAATTCCGACGACCGTTGTCCGTCGGTATAAACCGAGGAACCACGTTCGTCGGAATTGTAGTTTTCCGATGAACTCTGGTCTCGTGTAGCCGCATCGTAATATCGTCGGAAGTTCGTCAGAATGACGTTTCTCGGTATTCGTCAGAAAGTCGTCGGAATTTCTGACGAAATTCCGACGAATTTTTTTTTTCCGACGAAACGATACCGACGGACGGGTTCGTCGGAAATTCGTCGGAATAGACCGATTCCGACGAATTTCCGACGATTTCGGCCATCAGAATCCCCCTGTTTTCTTGTAGTGACGACTACCGTAGTTTAAATCGTATATTTGCTAGTACCAAAAATTGATAAAGAAATATATATATATATATATATATGCTGTGGTAAAGATAGTACTCATGCCCCACGATTGTGTCTTCCATAAAAATCCACTGCGCTAAGCCACTGCGCTAAGCCACTGCATTTGATTTTGAGTTACAGTAAAACATAAAGCAAGAGAAAATTTGATAAACAAAGTATACGTACTTCTAGCCAGGTTCTCCCACTGTTTTTTTTATTATTTAGAAACACTTTCAGATTTTTTAGTGTTGATGTTGCTCTAAGATACTTCTTACTTACCAATTGTTTTTTTTTCAGGTTGTTTAATTTTGTTCAGCACTCAATTATTCATATTGTGCTTTTCCTTATACGTGCAAGTCACAATAATTTGTTGCATAGCAGTATTGTTGACTAATAAATATATTAACCATAGTTAATAATTAGGCAAATCTCTTGAACTTAGAAAACATTTGCAAACATTTATCAAATAAAATATCTGATCCCTCAAAAGCGTTTCATAAGTCGTCAACAGAAAAAAACATTCATAGTTATCTTGCCATCTGACTCTCCGATTATAGGTCAAACTTGTACAAAGATATATCTAGTCAAAGATATTAAAAAATTTGATTAGGAAAACTCTTAAGTAATCAAATCCAATAGAACTGATGTTAACATGAGAATGAGTGACATTTTTACTGGTTTGTGTAAAGAGACAAAATCACAGAGAGTAAACGGATAAAAAAACATATGGGGATGGTCTAGCGGTAAGATCCGACTTCGAAGCAACTCCACGACACTAAACATCTGTGGCTACACGGACATAAAGTTACATTTTAGATCTTATTTAAATATTCAAAATAAGAGATGAGAGTCCATCTGTGAACCTGATATGGGATTTTTCAAGGGTCCAAAATTCAAATCAAAGTAGTATTTTAGATGTCAGTCAATTTCTAAGTGTTTCAATTCAAAGAGAATTCATGTTCATACTTAAGCTAGATGTATTCAATGTAATGAAGTGGTTTGATTAAGCTAACAAGGCTCTAACACAATTTACTAGCAACTTTTAAGCAATGGATAAAAGAGAAGTCATGGGTGTAGGAATTTGATTTCAGATTACTAAGATTTACACTACAAGAAAACAGGGGGATTTTGATGGCCAAAATCGTAAGAAATTCGTCGGAATAGACCGATTCCGACGAATTTCTGATGAACCTGTCCGTCGGTATCGTTTTGTCGGAAAAAAAATTCGTCGGAATTTCGTCAGAACTTCCGACGACTTTCTGACGAATACCGAGAAACGTCATTCTGACGAACTTCCGACGATATTACAATGCGGACACACGAGAACAGAGTTCATCGGAAAAACTATGTACCGACGGAGAACGTTCCTCGGACAATTCCGACGTAGGGGATTCCTCGGTATTTTCCGACGGACGTTGGTTCGTCTGAATATACCGACGGACATTGGTTCGTCGGAATATACCGACGGATATTTGTTCGTCGGTATATTCCGACGGATATTGGTTCGTCGGTAAATTCCGACGGATGTTGCTTCGTCGGTATATTCCGAGGAACCGTTGTCCGTCGGTATATTCCGACGCCCGGAGTTCGTCGGAATATACCAATTTTAAAAATGAATTAATTTTGCATTTTTATATATATTTTTTATATTAAAAATTAATTAATAAATTAAAAAAATCAGAAATTTAAAACTAATAATATTATAGAATTTAAATTCATACAAACCGAAATAGAAAAAAAACATTCAGAAAGTTTAAAATTCATACAAACCGAAATAGAAAAAAAAACATTCAGAAAGTTTTAAAAAGCCGAAAAAACTAAGATGAACTCGAAGACATCAAACGATCTAGCTTCTGCATTATCTCAGTGTTGAACTTCTTATGGGATGCCAACTCAGCAAGGATAGTGGCATTCTCCGAACGGATAGTGGCATTCTCAGAAAGGATAGTGGTGTTCTGCTCCTCCAATGCCCCAATCCGTTCATCTTTGTCATGTAGCTCCTCGAGAATCATGGGATCGGCATACGGAGCTTGCGAAGAAGATGCCGGATACGAAGAAGCACGGCGGGCCAATCCAACTAAACGGCCTCCTTTCCTTTTAGGAACCGCCTACAAAAATATTTAAAGTTAGTAAATAGGGACAAGTTAGTAATCGACATTATAAAAAAATTACCTTTTCAACAATCTCATTTATTTGCAATAGAGACAAGTTGGTTGAAGCTCCCGTAGAATCGCCGTCATCAGAGAGAGACTGAGATTGAGATACTATTTCAGCTTCCACCAAATCAACGACACCTTTGATCACGGGGTCCTGAATTTGACCCATCGTCTTGTTAGTGTGAGCCACCTTAATGAGTTGGAGACGATCAACGGGATTACCGTCATTTGCTTCGATCTAAAAAAACCGCCATTATCAGCCAAGGAATATATAAAATATTTATTTAAAAATATAAAGATAAATAATAATAAAAAACCTACAAGTTCATCCTCCTTAGTAGACATAGAGCAAGCGCCGAGGTTGTGCACATACATACCTTTCCCGCCACGATCGCTCTTCCGGTTCTTAGAGTTCCTAGAAGACGTCTCTGCAGTTTCTTCCTTCTCCCAATGAGCTATCAACTGCTCCCACACCGTCCCGTTGATGAACCGTGGCCTCTTGTTCTTCTGCCAAACTGTCTTCCACGCGTTTATCTGCTTCGTATAAGAGTCCATGGCCTTTTCGTTGAATTTCTTACGGACTGTTTCCGTAAGATCGGATTGCGAGTTGAACTCTTGCTACAAAACAAACGTAATTTAATAAGTAAATATATTTAAAAAAATGTAAAAACTTTAAAAAAATGAAGAGTTACTATACCGCAAACTGACGAAACCACAACTCTCGTTCGTCGGAAGGGATCACACTCCACTTTGGATATCCAAAACGGAGCATGGAGTACATCATCTGGTTGATGCTCCGGCTAATGCCATTTTTCGACTTGGTGAACCTTTAAAAAAAATACAAGTTAGCAAGTTAATTAAAGGAAAAAAACATAATGGTACAAATAAAAAAAATACTAACCAAGTGTTATATCCTCGTCGTGGGTTGGGTTGGAGAACCGGGAGATGCTCTCGACCTGGTTGTTGAACCAATAGTTGAACTGGCATGACCCCCGGATCCTGTTGAGCAGCAGCGCGAGGGGCAGAGGGAGCTGAAGCGGGAATATATGCGGGAACCGAGTTTTGTTCATGAGACGATCCCGATGCACGGGAACTGCTCACCGAACTACGTCGAAGACGGGCTGCGGGGCGGGGTTCATCCTCGGCCCTAAAAAAAAAATTAATACATCAAAAATATTTTCAAATCATTTCTATTTTTAATGTTTTCATTTATATATTTACAAAAGGTTTTATAAACGTTTTAAAAAAAACTATTAAACCTTTTATTATACATAGTTTATTACTAGAAACTAATAAAAAATAATAAAAAATTTAAAAATTTTTATTATACATGATTTATATATATATATATATATGTATACACAATTATAAAACAATTTATAAATGTAGAAAAATGTTGTTAAATATTTATAAAAAATTTTAAAAAACGTTTTATTATACATAGCTTATTAGTGGAAACTTATAAAAAATTATAAAAAATTTTAAAATTTTTATTATACATGATTTATATATATATATGTATACAAAATTATTTAAAATTTATAAATATAGAAAAATGTTGTTAAATATTTTTGAAAAATTTTAAAAACGTTTTATTATATATATTTCATTACTGGAAACTTGAAAAACGTTTTTAAAAATCAAAAAACGTTTTAAGAACATGAAAACGTTTTGAATTTTAACAAAAAAAAAAATTCCAAAAAAAACTAAAACAACAATCCAAACAACAATCCTAACTTATATATCCTAAACTATCCATTCAATCCTAGAATTTTCAATCAAACAACCTAAAATCCGAGATCTAACTTCCAAAACCCTAAACAATTGATATAAAAGAAGGGTTGGGATGATTCTTACATGATTTGGGGTTTGGGGAAGAGATATGAGGGTGAGAAGAGGATTCGCCGGTGAAGAGAGGTGGAGAAGGGCCGGAATCGCCGCAGAGATGGAGAAATCGCCGGAGAGAGTTCGTTTTGAGAGAGAGGCGGAAATAACGAAGAAGGAAGAAGAAGTGTTATTATATCTGAAGATTCCGACGGACACGGGTTCGTCAGTATTCCGTCGGTGTAATTAAAATATACCAAATGGCGATTCGCGAAAATTTTCACGCGGTTTGGTTCTCCCGGTCAAATTGGATTTCCGACGGAATGTGTCCGTCGGTATATTCTGACGGAATGTGTCCGTCAGTATATTCCGACGGAATTCCGACGACTTAGTGTTTAGGGTGTTGATTACAAGTTTCTAAATGCAAAATCCATATCTTTGATAAGATATATAGTATTTGCATAAAGATTTAACAATAAAAATGTTTTTATAACACGATTTTACACAACAACATTTTTTGTAATGTAAGATTATATGAATATGATTGTATAAGTATATGAGTGTTAAGATGAGATGTTATGAAAACAATGATATGCATACATAAATATTTTAATGAGTTGTTATATTTGAACGGTTGCGATCTAATACTATACTAAACACTTATTATGTGTTATTTTCATAATTTTGGCATCTAAATTTATAGATTTTTATGATTGAAATTTTTTAGAAACACATGTCGTCGGTAATTCGTCGGTATATACCGACGAATTACCGACGACCTATACAAACTTCAACGAAACCCTTGGTCGTCGCTATGTCGTCGGTATATTGGGAGGGATTTCCGACGGACCAATAAAAAAAAAAAAAACTAATCAGAATCTTCTGAATCTTCATCAAACTCCCCAACCTCGGCTTCTGGCTCCGAATGTACAACAGCATCATGTCCAAACACAGTCAAATTCTCAACAAGTTGAACATTTTCCAAATCTTCAACTGCCTGGGCGTTGATGGTAGACTCTGGTTGCAATGGTTCATCATCATCAGAAGTTCCATCCACTCGTCCTCTTGGGTTGATTTGCGTTACAGTAACCCATGGATCGTCTCTGTACGTCACCCGAGGGTAACTTATGTAGCACACCTATACATATCAATTATACAAGTATTAGTAAAATATATAACATTAATTAATTATATTGCTAAAAAATTATGAATAGATTGACATACATGATCAGCTTGCGAACCAAGAATGAAGGGATAATAATATTGAAGTTTCCGCCGCGAATGAACTGATGTAACACCAAACGCATCAATCTTCACTCCTCTATCTGGGGTGGTGTCATACCAATCACAATAGAATACTACACAATGCAATCCAACCATTCCAGGAAATTGGATTTCCAATATTTCTTTTATGTTGCCGTAGTAGACATCGTCACCGGAAGAAGATGAAACACCAGCATCATATGTTGTCTTAGAATGACCTTTCCTTGTGAATGCATATCCTCGCGTACAAAATTTAGGATATGATTTGACCACATAGTTTGGTTCCTGCACAAATTCGCGTATCCAATCATCGAATACAAGACCTCTGGCCAAACCATATATGATTGAAAAGTTAAATTAGCTTATATTAAAAACATATATGATTGAAAAGTTAATTAGTTTATATTAAATTTAAACTAATCATTTGCATAGGGTAATATGATATATGACTCACATAACTACGAAGCCACGCAGCAAATCCGTTATCTCTAAGTTGTCGAAGCTCATCTTCTGTTGCATGCCTGTGAGTCATACGCAACTCCACCATATATACACTATATACAAAAATATTATCAATATGAAATAAATTTATTGAATATTAATCTAACAATAAATGAATAAATATTTTTACCTCTCATATTGTAGAACATCTTCACAGTTGGTGAGCAAATATGTTTGCAAATGAGAGTGCTCAGTGTCCGTAAGTCTCCGCTTCGTGAATTTTCCACTAAGTCGTCCTATTTCCTTGAACATGCTTGGGACAGTAACATGATATGTTGCTCTCTCCCCTCTATCATCATGTCGAGCAGGTCTTCGGTGTTTTGTATGCACTTCTGGTGGAAAATAATTTTCAGCAAAGATTGCAGTTTCTTCATTGATCACCTGTGCCACTATAGATCCTTCCACCCTACTTTGATTTTTGACCATCTTCTTTAGATGATGCATATAACGCTCAAAAATATACATCCATCTGTACTGCACAGGACCACCAAGTTCCAATTCTCTTGCGAGATGAATAGCAAGATGTTCCATTACATCAAAGAATGATGGAGGAAATATCTTCTCAAGGTTGCACATGCTGACTGGTGCGTTTGTCTTCAAATTATTAATACCCTCTTCAGTCACTACTCTGCTGCATAAGTCCCGGAAGAAAACACTAATCCCTACATAGATAAAAGACATAATTTTCGTAAGTATTAAGTTTTTATAAGCATAATTGTTAAATATGAAAATAAATTAAATTGTAAAAATATAAGATACCTGCAATTGCTTCATGAACTTTACGTGACAATAATGCTGAAAAAGCAAACGGAAGGAGGCGCTGCATAATTACATGACAATCATGACTCTTCAAGCCAGTAAACTTTCATTCGCTTCTATCAACGCAGTTCCCCAAATTTGATGCATATCCGTCAGGAAATTTCACTTTATCTGTAATCCAATCAAAGAACTCTTCTTTTCTAGCACCATCCAGCCGATAAATGGGAAAAGGGGCCGTACCGTTCTCATCAACGTGAAGTTCAGAACGATCACAGATATCGACTAAATCCAACCTTGACTTCAAATTATCCTTCGTTTTACCTTGGATGTTAAGGACTGTGTTCATCAGATTATCGAAGAAGTTCTTCTCAATATGCATGACATCTAAATTATGCCGCAATAGATGACTCTCCCAATATGGTAGATCCCAGAAAATACTCTTTTGTGCCAGTTATGTAGCTCTCCAACCGCACTGACTCGAATGTTTTCATGTCCACCTACATCTGGCGTCCTTTCTGCATCAGAATACCTAAACTGCTTCAACAAATCTTTCCCACTAACTTCCTCAGGTGGACCATCAAACACCTGCTTGTTCTTCGTAAACGAAGTCTTACTCCTGCGGTATGGATGATCAGGTGGTAGAAATCCTCTGTGACAGTCAAACCAACACGTTTTCCTTCCGTTCTTTAGTTGGAAAGCATCTGTGTCATCTTGACAATATGGACATGATAGCCTCCCATGTGTTGTTCATCCAGATAACATACCATATGCTGGAAAGTCACTTATTGTCCACATAAGTACTGGCCGCATCTGAAAGTTTTCTTTGCACGAAACATCGTATGTCTCAAAACCATGCGCCCATAGTTGTTGCAACTCATATATCAGTGGTTGAAGAAACACATCTAGTGATCTTTTAGGATGATCTGGCCCAGGGACGAGAATTGAGAGAAAAAAAAACTCTCGTCGCATGCACAAGCTCGGCCGTAAGTTGTACGGTGTCACAATAACTGGCCATAGAGAATATTGTCTTCCATGCTTTCCAAATTGGCTGAAACCATCTGTAGATAATCCAAGATAAACATTTCTTCTCTCTTCCGCAAATTCTGGATATGTTGACTGGAAATGTTTCCAAGCCTTCGCATCTGAAGGATGTCTAATCTCACCATTTGTGGAATGCTCTGAATGCCATCTCATTGCTTTTGCTGTGCGCTCACACTGATACAACCTCTTCAATCTTTCCGTCAAAGGCAAATACCACATTCTTTTGAATGAGATCAGAACTCTTCCCCTCGTCTCCTGATAACGAGGTTTCCCACAAAATTTACATACATTCCGTGTCTCATCCGCTCTCCAGTAGATCATGCAGTTGTCAATACATACATCTATCACTTCGTATGGTAGTTGAAGACCGGCAACAAGTTTCTGAACGTCGTAGTATGAACCCGGTGCAAGGTTATCCTCAGGTAGAATACCTTTGACAAAATCAGTAATCGCATCCATACATTCTTCAGCCAAATTATAGTCTGTCTTAATACCCATTAATCTAGTTGCATATGATAAGACTGAATGACCATCTCTACAATTTTGATACAAAGGTTGTTTTCCAGCATCCAACATGTCAAAAAATCTCCTAGATTCGGGATTTGGTTCTTTCCCCTCTATAATGATCATGTACCATCTGCTCAGTACCTACACCATAATCTATATCCGTTCTAGATTCTTCTAACCTAATATCAGGCTGAAGTTCACTAAAAGGCTAAGGTTCGCTAGTACTATCATATTCATAACCAGTTTCCCCATGAAGGTACCAAACTTTATAATTACGTGAAAACCCTTTCATATACAAATGAGTCCAAACATCAAATTCTTTTATAACCTTATTATTATTGCAAGTAGAGCAGGGACATCTTAACATACCACTTTTTGCATCCGGTTGCTGTTGAACAAGCCTCATGAATTCTCCAATCCCTTGAACGTATTCTTCCGTAAGCAAATTGGTGTTCGGATCCAAATGAGGTTTATCCATCCACGAACGATAATAAACTTCTGAAAACATGATTTTCACGGAATTGTTATGACTAAAGAGAATGAAGAGAGAATGAAGTGTGAATGAGTTGAATGAGGAGGGGCTGTATTTATAGGAAATTGCTTACGGCCCTCCGACAACTTTCCGACGAAATTCTGACGGATGTAAAGAAGTCCGTCGGAATTCCGTCGGTCTTTTCTAATCTCAAACGGCTATACAACGGTCATATATATTTGTCGGCAACGGTCACATGGTTCGTCGGAAATTCGTCGGAAAATTCCGACGGAATACCGACGACTGTACTGTTAATCGGAATGTCGTCGGAAGTTCGTCGGTATATTCCGACGACCCATGTTTCGTCGGAATTCCGTCGGAAATTGCCGACGAATTTCCGACGACTTCAAATTTTTGGTTTTCGTCGGAAATTGGTCAGTAATCCGTCACAAACGTCCGACGACATTGAGGTCAGTCGGAATCTCCGTCGGAAATCGGCGTGTTTTCTTGTAGTGTTAATCTAAAATGGCAAAGATTCAATCAACACATTTGCCTAAGTCTAGATAACAATTCTAAACAAATTCTTTGTCAAGACAAAAGCTCATTTACTCTCGTTGATCAAACATCAAATTTCTTTGGTTTGTGTCAATCAAGCAATCATTAGGAACAGATCATTCAACTTTCTAAACTCCCCTAACATCAAATGCCTTTGGTAGGGTAAGCTAAGAGCATATTGAGTTGGCTCAGACATTTCATCGAACACCTTCCGGGCAATGAAATGTCTAGATTTCTAATCTAAAATGGCCAACTCTAGATTAGCATTAAGATCAATCAATCAAGCAAGAAAACATATTAATCTACTCTAAACATTCTAGATCATCACTTAATCATCCTAATCATCCTAACCCATGAATGCAAAAAAAATCTACTCACTAATCTTCATGATCAACCTTAAACCCATAATAGATTCAAGAGAAATCATGTTAAAAAGATGAGATAGACTCAAATTACTCAAGAAAGAAAGATTAGATTACTAAAGATTCCAACTTTCTCCAAAGTATCAATGTATGTTGAGATAAAAAAACGAGATAATTCCTAAGATTAGGTCTAAAAACTATTTATAAAGGCTTAAAACTCGAACCGGGTCGACCCGAAAAACCCGGGTTTGACCCGAAAGAAAAATGGGTGTGATGGTCTTGGCATCGATCGCGGACGGCTCCAACCCGCGACCGTGGTCCGTGGTTCGTCCACACGAAAACTTGACCTCTCTGCCTCATTTTCGTGGACCATGCTCGTCCGCAGTAACTCCCGCGCTCCATCTTCGTCCAATCCCGCGGACATGACTCCTCCGCAATGTGAGTCCGCGACAATAGCTTTTCAAATCTTGAGTCTCTGCCCTTACTTGTCCCTAAGCTTATTCAAACAAAATAAAGCAAGAAAAAAATATATACAAATATATACAAAGGATACCATGAGACTTCATCCCAAGTGAGCTTGTTTTAAGTCTTTAGCTTGACTTTACTTCCAATTGGCTAGTGAAGAGGAGGATCTTTCCCACATTCAAGGATGATGGTGAGGACTTGGGAGAGGAGCTCTTGGAGCTTGATTGGATCATCTTGGAGCTGAGGAGTTATGATGGCCATTGCACTTGAGAATGGTGTATACTTTCCCTTGCATTTGATCTTGTACTCAATAGCTCCATCCTTGAGCTTCATTGGGTGAAGAATGAGAATGTGTGGCACCATATCAAGAAGTGGAGGGTAATGTTCTTTCATCATCTTTTTTTGTCATGAGTAGCCTTTGTGTCTCTACTCACCCCCTCCATTTTAGCACTTTTCAAATGCTCATCACACATCTCTTTAGAGGATTCTCCATCAAAACTTTCTTTTTCACTAACAACCATTTCATCCTTGATCTTTTCAATGGAAAGTTCTCCACAAGTGATGGTTCCACTATACTCAACATTCATCATTGGAGAATTTATTTGGTAGGAGACAACTTTGTTCACATTGAGGAGCGTGACCTTCTTGTTGGTAAAATCAATGCAAGCTCCTACTGTTGTGAGGAATGGTGTTCCAAGGATCAATGGAACTCTCTTCCCAGTTGCCATATTCAAAACAGTGAGGTCAATAGGAATGGTGCAAGCTCCAATCTTCAAATAAAAGTCCTTGATGAGACCAATTGGAGTTGTAGAAGAGGAGTCCCCAAACATTAGTAAGGATGTGTTTGGCTCCATGTTTTCAATCCCAAGACTCTTCACCATCTCCATTGAGATCACATTCACACTTGCACCAGAATCAACAAGAGCATCATCAAGTGTGAACTTACCAAGGGAGCAAGACAAGGTGAACTTCCCTTGGGTTTCTAGTTTGGGAAGGGACTTTGGTGTGACTGGTGGATCAAGGTGCATAGTAGAGATGTCTAGGACCTCTCCTACTTCTTCTTTGTGAGCTAGAATGTCCTTGATGAGCATCATTTGGACATGAGCATCATGCATTATCTGTGGAAGCTTGACTCCTACATCACCCATGTCTTTTCTAAACTTGGAGATCACCTTCTTTTGAGCCTTTGTGAGAAGGCTTTGTGGAAATGGGAGCTTATCATAGGGTGATTGCTCAACCTCATGGGTTTCTTCCAGCTTAACCTCCTTTAACTTCTTGACAACATTCTTAGTATCTGGTTTCTCAGCCTTGTGCTCAGCTCTTGTCACAATCTTTGCTTCAACCCTATGTCCAACCTTCTCCACAATCTGTGCTTCAGTCTTGGCAACAACTTTGGTTCCATACATGAGTCTTTCAAGCTCATTTACTTCTTTCCTATGATCACTCAACTCCATCTCAGAAGTAGTAGAGAGGATAGCATTGCAATACTATTTAGGGTGTCGCTCTGATTTCCCTGGTAGAGATCCCATTGGGCGCTTGGAGGTTGAAGTCAAAGAGGTAAACTGATTCTCCAAAGCCTTGAAGTTATAAGCAAGGTTTGAGAATTTGTTGTTGAGATCAATGTAGCTTCCATAAGGTTCTTCAACTTATATCCAATGTGCTTCTTACTTCTAGTTTGAGACTCCAAGATCTGTTTCAACATTGCATCAGTGCTACTTTCTTGTGGAGCAGGAGTTGAAGATCCGACTTGGCCTTGTGTAGACTGATTTCCTTTGGAGGAGAGACCTTGAGAGTAGTTCTGGCTAGCTTGGTAACTTCCTTGTTGGTTGTTCTAGAAGGGCTTTTGATGGTAGTTGTTTTGGTATTGAAAGTGAGGTTCCTTCTTGTACCTTGTCCCATTAGCATTAACGAAACATAGCTCTTCTTGACCTTCTAGACCATCAACCTTATCAGCCACAACCATTTCCTCTTGTTTCTGATCACCAACAAATTTACTTTCTCTTGTTTGGCTCTATCTGAAAGAAGCAAATCCATCTTATCTTGTAGAGCCTTCAACTCTCTCCTTGTGTCTTGATCATCTCCTTCACTGCCTCTGTTGCTCCTATCATGTTCATCACTGTAGACTGAATCACTCTGAACCATGTTCTCTACAAGCTCCTCAGCATCTACTTCATTTCTCCCCAAGAAGAAACCATTGCTAGCAGTATCAAGCCGGCTTTTATACTTAAGCAAGACACCTCTGTAGAAAGTACTAAGCAAGCTCTCTTTGGTGAAGCCATGGTGTGGACTTTGGTTTAAGTAGCCTCTGAACCTCTCATATGCTTCTCCAAAGCCTTCAATATTCTTTTGTTGAAACCCAGAGATCTCATTCCTAAGCTTGGCAGTCTTTGAAGTAGAGAAGAACTTGTTGAAGAAGGCCTTCTTGCATTCATCCCAAGTGGTGATAGAGTCACTTGGGATGTTCTTCTCCCATGTGTGAGCTTTGTCTCCTAAAGAGAATGGAAACAATCTCAGCTTGAAAGCATCTTCAGAGACACCATTGGTCTTGGACAAATCACAATACTTGTCAAACATGTCCAAATAATCAAGTGGATCCTCCAAAGCAAGACCATGGTACTTGTTGTTCTCTATCATGTTGATCAAGCTGGATTTGATCTCAAAGTTGTTGTTCTCCACAGCTGGTGCTCTAATGCCCATCCTATTCCCATGGATATGAGGCTGATCATAGGTGCCAATTGCTCTAGCTTGGCGCTGATTCCCCTCCATCTCAAGCTCAACTCTGTCCAAATGAGCTTTTCTTTCTTCTTCTCTTCTCTTCTTTGCAATCTCCCTTTCAAAAGCTCTAATGTCTCCAACTCCTCAAGTTCATGCACCTGACATTCAAAAGAGCTAGGAGAGAGAATCAATAACTAGATACAAGAAAATAAGACTTAGTCTCAAGCAAGCACAAAATCTCAATGTCAAAATCAACTTAGAATTGGCAACGGCGCCAAATTTGATATGAGACTTTTCAAGGGTCCAAAATTCAAATCAAAGTAGTATTTTATATGTCAATCAATTTCTAAGTGTTTTAATTCAAAGAGAATTCAGGTTCATACTTAAGCTAAATGCATTCAATGTAATGAAGTGGTTTGATTAAGCTAACAAGACTCTAACACAATTTACTAGCAACTTTTAAACAATGGATAAAAGAGGAGTCATGAGTGTAGGAATTTGATTTCAGATGACTAAGATTTAATCTAAAATGGCAAAGATTCAATCAACATATTCCCCTAAGTCTAGATAACAATTCTAAGCAAGTTCTTTGTCAAGACAAAAGCTCATTTACAATTGATCAAACATCAAATTCCTTTGGTTTGTGCCAATCAAGCAATCATTAAGAAAAGATCATTCAACTGTCTAAACTCCCCTAACATCAAATGCCTTTGGTAGGGTAAGCTAAGAGCATGTTGAGTTGGCTCAGACATTTCATCGAACACCTTCCGGGAAATGAAATGTCTAGATTTCTAATCTAAAATGGCCAACTATAGATTAGCATTAAGATCACTCAATCAAGCAAGGAAACATATTAATCTACTCTAAACATTCTAGATCATCACTTAATCATCCTAATCATCCTAACCCATGAATCCAAAAAAAGTCTACTCACTAATCTTCATGATCAACCTTAAACCCATAATAGATTCAGGAGAAATCATGTTAAAAAGATGAGATAGACTCAAATTACTCAAGAAAGAAAGATTAGATTACTAAAGATTCCAACTTTCTCCAAAGTATCAATGTATGTTGAGATAAAAAATGAGATAATTCCTAAGATTAGGTCTAAAAAGTATTTATAAAGGCTTAAAACTCGAACCGGGTCGACCCGAAAAACCCGGGTTTGACCCGAAAGACAAATGGGTGAGATGGTCTTGGCATCGATCACGGACCCAACCCTCGGCCGTGGTCCGCGGTTCATCCACACGAAAACTCGACCTCTCTGCCTCGTTTCCTTGGACCATGCTCGTCCGCAGTAACGCCCGCGCTCCATCTTCGTCCAATCCCGCGGACATGACTCCTCCGCAATGTGAGTCCGCGACAATAGCTTTTCAAATCTTGAGTCTCTGCCCTTAATCCGCGGTACGCATCAACCCGCGCCAACCATCGCATTTCTCATCCGAGCCAAGGCTCTCTTTGTCGCGTTTCCGCGGCCCAGTCACAGTCGCGTTGGTGAGCTCGCGTCGCGTGCGTCCAAGCTTCTTCAATCTTCGACGAGTCAAGCACAAATCTTCGTTGTCTTGCTCTGATCTTCTCTGTCCGTGTTCTGGTCCTCCGCCGTGCTCGGTCTTCACCGTGGCCTCAAGCTTCGCCGTCGTAGCTTCCAATCCGGTCATGGCCTTCTTCCCTGAAACCTCCATAGGCGTGAGTCTTCAGTCTCGTCTCTGTCTTCCTCGTCGAGCTCTCCTCTGTGATGGTCTGAAACCACACGTCGTCGTCAGCCCAGCCTTAGCCGTCGTCGGGTCGAGCTTCGCCGTCGTCGGGTCGAGCTTCGCCGTCGTCGTTGTGCTCCAGATCCGGCGAGAAGAAGATCGCATACTCCAATGGCTGGTTTTCATAGTTTTGCACATCTGGTCCTTCTTCTTTTAGCTATTTACATCCGGCCCTAATACTATTAGATTTTCAGAAAGGTCCTCTTGAATCAACCCTAAACTTTTGACTGCGCATTCTAGACCCCCGTAATTGCACAATGGTCCCTCGCTGCGTGATAGTTCTCAGTTCGGCCATAAACTTTGTAAATTGCAAAGATAACCTTGCAATTTCGTCCCAAACTTCTCAAGTGTGCATATTAGCCACTATTTATGCAATTATGCATGTAAATGGAATATTAAGACCTAAATGCAACCTAGAATGATTAAAATGAGCTAAATGAGATGTTAAATACCATTAAGATCATTAGTTTGGATCTGTTCATGGACATGTTATATTCCTAAAATTAAAAAAAAAAACTGATTAAAAATTCAATTGTTTGGAAGAAAGAAAAATAAGAGTAAAAGGTCATCTAGGAACGTGGCATAGAGACATTATCTATGCCTATGGTAACATATATTGATAAAGTTTCGTTTGGACTTTGAATTTAAATTCTTTTTGTCAGAAACAAAGATTTAAAGATCAATATAAATATGAAGTATCCCGAAAATTGCATCTAATTAAGCCCAAAATCGACCATCGTCTCTCTTCTATGCTATGTGATTTCCCAAACGTTGGTTGTCGTGTCTTATTTACACAGAAAGTAAAGAGCGTAAAAAGCATAAAATATCAAAAAAACAATCGTTGGGATCTCGAGTGCATTTCTGGCCCGACATCATTCACATAATTGAAGTAACCAGACACCCAAAAAAGACGAAACAACTTGAAGCCACCCTTAGATATTGTCCATATACTTCTTTTTCTGTAGGTTTAGTTTATGGAATAACAAATCAAAATGAATAAAGATTGGAATAGAATCATATATGTTCTTATCAATATTCGATGACATCCATTTTCTTACGATGCTTAGAGAATAACAAGACAAAAGACCATCTTGATAAATTATAAAGCAATGATGTTATTTTGGGAACTCTTTGTATTTCTATACATTTAATTAGCAAGCCCGTGATATTTCTTTTTTGTACCACCAAAGTAGTTTTAAAGACGAGCAATGTATAAAACTTTGATTTGTTCTTCAATCGTCTAGTCTTAAGTTTGTTGTTTCTCGAAAAAATGAACCGACAAAACAGTTTCTTTGTGCTGTATACTGATTTTAAAATATAGTGTTATTTGCTATGGTCCGTACATGTCGGTTCTTGCTTCTGGCTATCCTTGCAAGGCTATCCAATCGCTTACCTATTCATAGATGACATTATTTAAATGGAATAGAATCATTATCATTATTGATACTATATCTATAGTCATTATTAAATAATGGAAAATCTAATGCTATTATTTTTGGTAAAGAATCTAACATTATTATTAGTTCACATCAAACTTTAAAAAGGGTGGACATGCGAGGAACCTACCATTGCAGCTACCAATGCGAAGCTGGGTGTTGTTTCGAATCTTTTTTTTTCTCAAACACAAGACTTGTTTCTCCTCTAGTTGCCTCCTACGTGGCATCTCATGTACCTTTCAACATATATTTTTATTTGTAACGCTTTCTTATAAAAACTGAAGAAGATCGCTCCGCTGATTATTGACCACTGCATAACCGATTAAATTAATGTATACCTAACTACACAAAATATATGTTATACATGACAACATCATTAAATTTAATAATATTATATAGTTAACATCAAAAATTTAATTTGATCAATCCAAAAAATGACGTAGATATCGAAGACATTAACTCTGTTTAATTATCCCTCTGATAAATTAAAGTCCGACCATAGTTTAATTAAAGTTTGACCTATTACGACAAGGGAAAAAAACAAAGAAAATAGTTAAACTACAGTCCGGTGGGTCGAATTTTATTTGATCTACTGAGAAACTAAATGGAGTCAATGTCTCTGACGTTCATGTCACTTTTTGAATTAATAAAATTAATCTCATGATATTAACTACATAACATTATTAAGTTTTAAGGATGTTGTCATACTTAACATATACATTATAGTTTAGTCTTGATGGTTAGTCATGTGGTTGTCAGTACTTCAGGTAACTAGCAATCTTTTCTATAATACTATCTCTATTTTTTGTATAATGTTTTAGCATAAATACACATATTAAAAAAACTATTTTTTTATCAAAAACGCTCGATTACAACAAAAAGTAACCGACAAACAATTAATCATTATTATTTAGAACAAATAAGACAAGAAAATTACACATTAACTTTTAATCAGTTAATTTTATAATTTTACAGAAAAGATTAAAACATCATATAAATTGAAACAATAAAATACTCTAAAACATCATACAAAAAGAATCGGAAGAAATATGTCTTTAAAAATAAAAACTGTCTCATGAAGATTAATGTATTATTTTTATACAAAATGTCTGATGTTTCATTTTATCATTTTCTCACTTGATCACTCATAACCCGTTAGAAACAAAATAAAGTAAGGTTCTGCCGATATAGCAGAAAAGAAAAATGTAGATGAATAAATTTATCTTGACAAAAAGATGGACAAATTCATCAGATTCCTAAATCGCACATTAAGTAAGATTATATACTCCCTCTGTTTCATTAAGTTAGATGTCAAAAAAACTGTTCCACAAAGATAGATTTTTTTGTATTTTCTATGAAAAATTTGTGATTTTCAAGAAAATTAATTGACTTTATCGAATTACTATTGGTTAAAAATTATTGAAAATTAAAAATTAGAGAAAATGATACATTTATTATAGTGATTTGATGCGTTTTTTAATATTTGTGAAAACACTAAAAAATCTATCTTTACGAAACAGAAAGAGTATATAATAAGGACAATCCAACCCAAAAACATTAAATTTTCAAAGATAATAACATCATATCTAGTTTTGGAGCAAGAATAATGACAATAATATTGGTAAATATGTTATTGAGCAATTATGCATTGAGAGCTAACCATGGAAATGATGATATACAAATAAAACTGCATCATAACGAACATTTTAAATAGACTTAGTAACATAGATTTCATTAACAAAGATATACACAACATGAAAATAATATGTTTACAAATAAATGTAAATTTCACTAATGTAACCTCGGTTGATTTTTATTAGGTCGTTGTAGTTTTATAGAACTCCCAATAGTTTCCAAAACAATTAATTTTAGTTTTAGAAAATGTACATAAATTTATCATAGAGAATTTTCAAATATGACTCAAAATTTAGAGTAAACCCAAAAAGTAACCCTTAATTTTTTTTTTAACTTTCATTTGCCCTATTTATTCTAGAGGTTCAAGTAATACACGAAAATGTCATTATTTCTTTTTTTTTTTTTAAATGAGTGTTTTACTCATTCATCCGCCATCTTTCTCATTTATTTACAACATTGTCATTGTAATCAAAACACTAACCACCATGAACAACCAATTTAAAGCTCTAAATACATCTAAAATCAACATATACATCTTCATATCCTCATTTCATACACACATAAACCATTTCTCTTTCACTTTATCTCTTATTTCATCCCAAAATCCTATTTTTTTTTAAACAATAAGCTTATTAGAGTTATTCAAATTCATGATTCATGGTCAAGAATGAGTGAGTAACTTCCGTTAAGAAGTTATGTGTGCTTGTAAAAGCTAAACATGAATCTCACTGGATCTAAAAATGATATTTGATTTTTTTTTGTCAGATCTGTTTAGCGAAGAAAACTTCTAGAATCTTTAGGTCAATGCATTGGTTAGTTTTGCAATTGACTTTTTGTGTGTTTTTTTTATAGAATCTAACTTATCTTTGTTAACAAAAAACAACAAGAAGAATTTTCGAGAACTCTTCTCGAATAAACAAGTTAGTTTTACAATTGAATGAAGTTTGTCAGAAATTTGATTTTTTATAGAAGACTTCCTGAGAGAAGACTTTTCGAGAAGTCTTTGTATTGTTACATGATGTTTTCTCACTGTCGCAATAAGTCTGCGTATGTTAGTTTTGCAATTGACAATTACTAGTTAAAAAATTAATATTAATGAGAAGACTTATGTAGATGACTTCCCAATAAGTCTTCTAATGCATTACATGGTAGAAGATTTCTGTAGAAGTTTTCTAAACCATAAAACCAAATAAATAATTAAATATCAACAAACACTTCATTAAACATATGATCAACTTATAAAGTGTTTAATATACTAAAAACTAAACACATATGAGTCAATTTTAATTTTTCTAAAAACAATTTAAGATTCCAAAATCTAAACCTAAAAATACAAACAATACTATAACATATGTTACTAATCCCTAAACCAAGACTATCATGATCAATCTACATCCACTGACCTATGTTGAAAACAACTCCATTTTAGTAAATTTAAATTACATCGTTTAAAAATATCTATAATTATATGATTTAGATTTCTGTTTCCTATAAAAATATTTTAATAAAATTTATAAATTATTTTTAAGATCTAATACATGAGAAGACTTCTTATGGAAGATTTCGCATTAGGTGAAAACCTAAATTTCTAAATTAATGATTAGGCGGAAAACCTAAATTCTACTAAAATTTGAGCGGAAAATAGTAGATTTTGTTGTGAAGTCTTCATGAAGTCTTGTAGTGCATTATATGTTGGAAGACTTCTTGGCAAGTCTTCCAAACCCTATAATCAAATAACTAACTAAATAACAAAAAATAAGTATTTCAAACCTTATAATCAAATTACTAACTAAATAACAAAAAAAAACACTTCATTAAACTTAAAATCAATTTATAAATGTTTAATGTACCCAAAACTAAACACATATAAGTCAAAAAAAAAATTAAGTTAAGATTCCAAAATCTAACCTTAAAAAACACAAACAATATTATAATATATGTTACCACACCCTAAACCAAAAACTATCATGACTCAATATACATTCACTCATCTATGTTGAAAATAATTCAAATTTAGTAAATAAAAATTTACATCATGTAGAAATGTTTATAATTACATGATTTCAATATTTTTCCCATCAAAATATTTTTTTATAAAATTTATAAATTATTTTTAAGATTCAATCTCATAGGAGAAGACTTCACGGAGTTATACTCGAAAAAGTGCATCCATGGTTTTTAGTTTGGTCATAAGGGGTTGGTTGTTATTTCACTAGTCTTTTGGGTTATTTTTGCATTTGATTCCAACTGGGGTATAATCGTTTTTAATATTTTTCATTTATAATAGAATAACTAGGCCTGAGACGGATATCCGAGCAATTTTAAGGTATCCGGATCCGGATCCTTATCCGGCGGATCCATAATTTTACTATCCTTATCCGGATCTGGGTTCTCGGATATCCGGGTGTCGGATATCCTTCTAAAAATTGTAATATCCGGCGGATATCCGGATCCGGATTTAGATCTTTAAAATAAATAAAAAATAATATTAATATATATATATATAAAATATTAACAATAATTAAAAAATAAATATATAATGTCTTTAATTATTTCTATGTATAATATTACAAAATTTACATAAATTTTATATATACTATTATAAAAATAAAAATATATTAAATAAAATTAATTTTTATATATAGATATTACTATTTTTGAAATATTAATTAATAAAACTTACGGATCCGGATATCCGGACTTAAAATTTAAGATATCCGGATCCGGATCCGGCTTTGACGAATCCAACATTTTACTATCCGGATCAGGATTCGGCCCCTCCGGATATCTGGATTTTAGGATCGGATCCGGATCGAATCTCGAATCGAATCCGGATCTCGGATAAAAGTCACAGGCCTAAAAATAACTATCTGACATTTCTTTAAAAAAAATTGTTAACTATTTCTTATCTTTTTTTTCTGACGAGGTATATAGTAAATACTTTAAATGGTGTCCTTTTAGCTTCTTGACGAGTGATTTAGCTTCTAGTATTTTATGTTCTGAATCAGTTTTTCAATTATTTTCCTTATGATAAAGGAGAATTTTGCCAAAAAAATTACTCCAAATTTTATTTTAAATTCTACATGTCTGACTCCACCATCTTGAATCGCTCTATTCGTTTGTATAATTCATCTTTCTGAAACTCAAACCCCAAATATATTGATGTAGAAACATTAATAAATCATCAGCTAAACTACCGAACGTCCAATATAAGATAGTCTCTAAGCTCCTATCTACGAGATTGAAACCGATCATGGATGCTATCATATCAGATACACAAGGCGCTTTTGTTGCAGGTCGTTTGATCTCAGACAACATAGTGGTAGCACATGAGATGGTGCACAGCTTGCGAACTAAGAAATCGATCAGTGAGCAATACATGGCTGTAAAAACGGACATGTCTAATGCATATGATCGTGTAGAGTGGAATTTCTTAGAAACACTGATGGAAAGAATGGGTTTTGACCGTCGTTGGGTTTGTTGGGTGATGGCATGTGTAACTACCGTGTCTTATACAATCCTCCTGAACGGAAGAACACATGGATTCTTTAAACCAGAACGTGGGATTAGGCAAGGGGACCCCATGTCTCCTTTCATCTTCATCATGGCAGCTGAAGCACTGGTTAGTGTCTTGAATAAAGCTGGAGAAAAGGGATGTCTTAATGGCATTCAACTTGACAAACATGGACCAGCGGTTCATCATCTATTGTTTGCTGACGACAGTCTTTTGATGTGCAAAGCGGACCTGTTGGAAAGCATGGAGATTCAGCGTTGCCTGAAACTCTATGGAGACGCCTCTGGACAACAGATAAACCTTGCAAAGTCTTCAATAATCTTTGGTGATAAGGTTGAAGAAGGAATGAAAGCTGATATCAAGCAGATTCTTAAGATTGACAAAGAAGGAGGAGAAGGAACTTATCTTGGCCTTCCTCAAGTTTTTAAAGGCTCAAAGAAACTCATCCTGAACTACATCCGTGAGAAGCTCCAACATAGATTGCACGGATGGTTTGTTAGAACTCTCTCTCACGGAGGTAAAGAGATCCTCTTAAAGTCCATTGGATTGGCACTACCGATATATGCAATGTCAGTCTACAAATTTCCTAAAGTGTTATATCTGGTTCCCGGGTCCAATCATACGTCGCTTCTGGAAGTCCTCGTTGGCTCCATCAAATGATCCCAGAAGACACAAGAAGTTTTTGACCTCCTCCTGTTTAAAAAGGTTACTGGCTCAGGCTATTCATAACCTAGTTTCTGATCTCTCTGATCTTTGCTTCAAAGTACCTACCGGTACTGTTTAGTTTTATGTGCTCTTTTATGTTTCTCTTTTTTTTCTATGTCGTTTGTATCATTCAGGGGTTTTCCCTAACTCTCGATCCTTTTATGGGTCCTCTTATATTGAACCCGAACGAAGGGGTTTCCCAGCAAAGTTTACTACATTTGGTCAAAGATAATTACAATATCTTTCTTTCGAAAAATAGCAATAAAATATGTCTTAGATATTTTCCTTAAGAAAACTATTTCATTTGGATAAATATCCCAATACTGTATATGATGTAGGATATATATTTTCCTTTATAAAAGGATGGATTTTTCCTACAAAAATCATCTTCTAGACAAAGATGCTCGACATACTTCTTAAGCTTTATCATATATAATTAAATACAATTAAAACTTAGTAATATAAAATGAAAAATAGGTTATATGTTGTAAAAAGATCGAAACTGGAAGAGCACCACCAAATATATATAGATTTCCTTCCACGGTCAATGGTGTAGCGAATGGTATCCCGGCAGAAAAGTTATAACTTTTAATATAGGCCAGTTAGCATTACGAGACACGATTGTTCATGAACATACTACGAATGATTTCCATACATGAACATCTATCCAAACTATAAAATAATGTTAGCACTAGTACAAATTACAAGGATAGAAGCTCCGATCATGAAAACATGCATATATAGTCCATTACTCTTTTGTGCCTCAACATATTTGATGTACTCGTCCCTGCCAATGACTATGTGTTCATTTATACATATTATTTGAAGCATCTCTTAAGTAATAATAACAGTAAGAAAGGATATATAGCAGACGTGGAACAATAAAGGACTCTAGAATGGAACACGACATTGCTGATTCGTTGACAGCGACATTGCTAAATGTTGTTGTCTTTTAGATATTTTCTGGACTCAGGTGTGGCAAAAAAAAATTATAAAGTTTTAGACATCAGTCTTTCAGATTTATGGACCATGAGTTTGATGTATATGTTTTTTACAACTTATAAGCATTTCATAAATAAACAAATTAAAATTTAATTATATATATATTTGTGGTGACAGAGAGAAACACTCGGATCCATTCCAAGCCATACCGTACGCATCTATTTTGTAGTAGTTGGTGACAAGTATCAAAACAATATCTCAAATTTTTATTAAGAGTTATTCGTTACAAACGTTGACGACCATAAAAGAAAGGCTAAGGCTGCTAAAAACTAGTCTAATTAGATTCATCGTACCGGTTGATTCGAGGACAAAGGTCGGTGTTTTGGATATGGATTTTTTTTAGTTTTGGAAGTCAAATATAGCCATTAGGAGATGTTGGATTTGTTTTATGAAAAAGAAAACAATTATAAACTACACAAATTATTGAAGAAAGCTTTGTAAAAGAGTAATATGGATTTTGCGATTATATATGTCAGGGCAACCCTAATCTCCATCAAATGAATTTGTCAATAATTTGAATAATATAATTTTGTATTAAGATTTACTTGAAATATTACAATAATCCTCTCAGACTAATAGTCTTAAAGCTTCATATTCCTTGTATTTTTGCTACATATTCCTTTTGTTCTCAAATGATTTATGTTTTTAGAATTACTTCATTGAAAAATACAATACCTCCATGATGATACCCAAAATAAATGCTGTCATTTTACAGATAATGATTGAAAAAACAATTTAAAAGCTTTTACTATTTAGCAATAACTAACCAGTGACATTTTTCACAATTTTTATGGACATTAAAGAGAGAAATACTAATAGATTTTGTACCTTGGGTTTTGATTTTGAACAGTTTGATGGTTTTCGTACGGCATTGTAAGATTTTTATCCTCTCCTCTGCTATATATACACACTCCTCCGAGTACATAGCTCCATGTCTCAGCCTTCATAGCTATCAAAAGTGTCACAAGAAAAAAATAAAATTTCTGCGAAACATACAAATACATCAATGGCAGTCTTGTCTAAACCAGCAGCAGAACCAAAATTCGGGTTTTCTCCAATCCCGGTTATAGATATCTCTGACCCAGAATCCAAACAGGCCATCGTCAAAGCCTGTGAAGACTTTGGGTTCTTCAAGGTGATCAACCATGGCGTTTCCTCTGAACTAGTCTCTGTTTTGGAACAAGAGGCCGTCAAGTTCTTCTCATTGCCCAAGTCCGAGAAAACCCAACTCGCAGGTTATCCGTTTGGATATGGGAGCAGAGAGATTGGTCGGAATGGTGACGTGGGTTGGGTTGAGTACTTGCTGATGAATGCTAATCTTGACTTTGGTTCGGTTCCATTCCCAGGAATCTTCAGGTTAGAATCAACATGTTTGTCTTTTTTTAAATGTCTCTTGTCTAGTTAACACCTTTCATTATCATACTCTGTTTCTTCCCCTGTTTCATGCTCTGTTTTGTAGTTCATGTTCCGTCTCTTTCTCTGCTTTTATGTCTCGTTTCTTTGTTTGTTACTTTTATAAGTATTTTCACTAAACCCCACAAACGGGTGAAAAAATCAACATAAAACATAGCTGAATGAGAATTTTAAGCATCTCGTGTAAGCTTCTCCGCCATTGTGTACCCGTTTAAAACTAATACTCATGTTTCCTTTTGCAGAAACGCATTGTCAGAGTACACAACATCAGTAAAGAAAATGACATGCCATGTTTTGGAGATGATTACTGATGGGTTAGGGATCAAACAGAGGGACACACTTAGCAAGCTTGTGTCTGATTCAAACACTGATTCGATGTTCAGACTTAATCACTATCCACCATGCCCTCTTATCAACAAAAACACCAATGGTGGCAAGAATGTGATCGGTTTTGGCGAGCACACAGATCCTCAGATCATCTCTGTCTTAAGATCTAACAACACTTCTGGTCTACAAATCTGTCTTACTGACACCTCCTGGATCTCTGTCCCTTCTGATCCTTCCTCCTTCTTCTTTAACGTCTGTGACTCTCTCCAGGTCCGTCTCAATGTCAAGTAGCATTTTTTTTTGGTAATTGTAGGTGTCTAGACCGAAACTCAAATAAATTCCCACGAATTGATACCGATGAATAGTCCATTTCCGGATTTTCTAAATGATGCCTAAAACATGGTTTTATGTCGTCTGGCCAAATAAATAGCAACTTAATTTATGGCAGATATCAAATTCTCTCTTTACCGCTAGGATATCACCGCTTGGTTAAATATTTTTTTTTAATGATCCTACACAAAACCTCAGACTATTACTTGGACAAGTGAATAACTGATGATGAATCAAGCCCTAATCTCCCAATTTCAAGATGAATCTTTCAAGTTTAAACCAATAAACCACCATGAGTTGCTTCAAGTATCTAAACTTTTTGTTTGTTTGCTGATGTTGAAGGTGTTGACAAATGGGAGGTTCAAGAGTGTGAAGCATAGAGTTTTAGCAAACAGCAGGAAATCTAGGGTTTCCATGATTTACTTCGCTGGACCTTCGTTGACACAGAGAATTGCTCCGTTGACTTGTCTTATAGACAATGAAGAAGAGAGTTTGTACGAAGAGTTCACTTGGTCTGAGTATAAAAACTCTGCCGACAACTCTAGATTGTCTGATAATAGGCTTCAACAATTCAAAAAGGAACCTGTAAACGATTCTTAAGTTTTTGTTCGTGATTTGTAGGTTGAATACAAATCTAAAAGTGTGCCATGCATGGTATATATAAATTATATCTGTATATGTGTGTTTGAAGTTAATGTTGATCCAATAATTGTGAAAAATGCGACTGTATTTTTATTTTTTTTTTTGACAATGGGCTTGACTGTTTTTGTTTTCTACTATAAATATCGCTTTTATAAATTATGGTTACATCAAGCATATCTTTTGTATTTTATTTTGCTCATATAATAACCGATGGAATCATTTTTAAGGTAGTGTAAGAAAAAAGAAAACTCTAAAAACTAAAAAGCTCAAAAATACATGATAATACTTTTTTTCTTTATATCGGCATGATATTATATTGTTGGATTAAACGTGCAACATGTTAAAAAAAAAAAAAAACCTGTTATGGCTAACAACTTTATAACAGTAATAAAGATATCGATAAAGACATAACAACAGAAAATCTCAATATTGCAGGTCGAATGTGGTCCGAGAATTTGATTTTGGTACCAAAATGCGTTGTTTGCATACAGATTGATGAGCCATTCTTTTAAAGGAAAGTGACTCGTCAATGTATTGTCAAATTCACATGCATGGATATATGGACCAACAGATATATCTCCAACAAGTTGTATTTTGTTCTTAACGTTGTTAACTAAAAGTTTTCTTTCTATATATAAACATCATATCATCTAGCTCGTGATATTTTTTGTATTGGATACGATTTTTTTTTAATGTTTAGAGGGGTCCGAATGCTCGTGCATCTCCTAGCATTACAAAAAAAAGAGTTGAATTGTATCACTTAACTTATATCACATAATTAAGTGATTATATTTTAAATCATTTATTTGTAAATGAGACATATATATATATAATTTAGCATCACTTCGAAGAAAGTGATGTTTTATTAAATTATTTGGCATCATTTTGATAAATGCCATATTTTTGTTGTAAGTTGTATCACTTTAACAAAACAAAAAAAAATGATATTTTGACGTCAAAAAAAAAAACAAAAAAATGATACTAAAGTAATATCAATTATATATGATGTACTTATTTTGTTGTTGACATCACTTATTATAGTGATACTAAACAAAACCGATGCCAATAATGTTTTTATATCAGAAATAATTATTGTATAATAATTTCAGTTACAGAAACTGATGTAACCATCACAAAACTAAGTAAAACAACGTTGGGTTAACCCACTAAAACCAATCAGTTACAAAATATTTTAAACTTCAAAATCCGGAGATTACGTGAAGTAGTTTTTTGAAGAAATTACGTGAAGTAGTTACTATATATTATTTGGTTTTTATCTGTTTTTCTTTAATTCAATTATTAGTTTTCTCTTAATTCTATAACTGTTTGGACCTGTGTCTTTAATAGACCCGGGTTTAACCCTTTTTTTTTTACAAAAACAAATCTATAACTGTTTACTTCAACCAAAAATATTTTTCTGTATTTTGATCCTCATTCATGAGTTCTTCTCCTTCTCTCAATTTTTAAGCTTTTTATTAGTTTAGATTTTTTAACAAAAACCATTCATTTCTCTCTTAAGTTGAGTTAACGTCTCTCTCCATATTTTTTTTCTGTAGGTTGTCGAGATTTCAGATTGTGATGACAATGAGGTGTATAAAAAGAAACCGATGATAATATCTAAGGAAGAAGATGATGAGACATGACGTGTCCAGGGTTCTTGGTATTTTGAAGGTATTATAAACAGATTATAACTTTAGAATGACTCTCATGTGTTTAAGTCTTTTTCCTAAAGATTGGTACTATTGTTTCGCCAGGTTGATACACCATGGATTTTACCCATTTTTAACCATGGTTTATGAATGTTTTAAGATATATTATTACTATATAGAGTCTATTTAGAGCAATTACAGGTCCAGGTACTATTTGCAAGGAAATGATGTAGTTGGAGCTATTTAGAGATCTTTTGAGCTTCGCTGAAAGCAAGAGATGGTCGACGGTCGCAGCTCAGTATCGACCGATAGTCACCACCAAATATCGATCGATGTCGAGTCCCTCGTATCGATCGATTATGAAGCCATCCGAGAATTAATGACAAATTAGAAGATTTCAAGTTTCACAAAAGTCTCAATAATTACATCATTAGTCCATGGCCGCCTGTTAGGCTATTTATTAGGGTTTTGTATTATTTTAAAGAAGACTTGCCTAGAGACCTTTTTAGACCTAGTTTGGAGGAGGCAAGAAGCCACCATTAAAAGAGGAGAGCTTAGTTGGAGAGATAGATCATCTACTCCAAAACAGAGAAGATCTTGAACTCCCTTGTTTTCATATTTCTGTTTACTTTTACTATTAATTATCTAAGTATTATTCAGATCATCATAACTATGAGTTTTATGAATATGTCTGAGTAGTCCTTACTGTTAGATTTAAGTTTCTCAAATAGGTTGAAAATGTAATACTGATACAACAATTGTTAGGATGTTTAAAAATATAGTTCAATCATCTAGTTATGCTTAAAGCTAAGTTTAAGATTGATCACCCTTTAAACTTAGATCTTAGGATTAATTGGGATCAAACCATTGCTTGACTCAATACCTGAAAATAACTAGAATGATCTAACTGACTAGATACAGACGAGAGTTGGTCTAGTCAGTTAGAGAATACAAATCAACCCCTCGGTAAAGTTTTCTGGAAGAAGTATCGATCGACACAGCGATATCCCTGTCAATCAATATTTTGAAAGGTGTATCAATCGATATTCACAAAGAATTATCGATCGACACTTTCTCGCGACCAAAATAACGAGAGTTGAGGTCCGAGATCCAGATTAGATAATCAAACAGATTATACCTTAGTTTGAATTCAAGAACAATTAATATTAATAAACTCCTAATTTCCAAAATTAAGTATTATTTATCATACTTGAGAATATACCTGAATCTAGCTACTTCACCCAACTGTTAACAACCTCAAAACAAATCAATCGAGCAATAACTTGCTCACCAACCAATTTACTGCTTTAAAACCCATAAACCATTCAATCTAGATTTATTTCAAGACCATAATCTATTGTAATCCTAGAGTCTCTGTGGATTCGATCCCTAAGTACGACATCTGAACCTCTTATTTGAGAGAGTAATTCACTCATTAGGATAATTTGAGTGATATCAAATTTGGCGCCGTTGCAGGGGACATGAGCTTCAAGATTAAGTTTAGAATTTAATCTAGATTTTGTTACTAAAATTGCTAAAAGTTTTCTTTCTTTTCCTGCTGACACAGGAGCTTCAAGATGGAAGACATGGATTTCGGCCGGACATGGATCGACGAAGCGACAGCAATATCAGTCGACATATCGACAGCGATATCGAGCGACAAGTCGACGGAAATATCGATCGACGACTCACATCAAACATCGATCGACAGCACCCCGCCGGAAGTAGGTAAGTATTCTCTTACCGATGATGCTAATGAAAGAGTAGTCCTAGGAAAACCTAAAGGTCAACTAAGCAACGCAAATAACCAAATTATGAATGAACAGGGGACTGAAATCCCTGTTCAAATTAAATCTATCTCAGAAAGAGATAATGAATGGAAATTGCCTTTGCAAGACTACTTAAACCCTGGAAGGACCTATTCCAATAGGTCCACAATTAGACTACCAAAAGATGATACCAAGAAATTCAGGATCAGTCCCGAATACTTAATTATGGTACGTCAAAACCCTTTCCGTGGGACCATCTCAGAGCGACCGCACAATCACATCGAGTATCTAGAAGAATTGATGAATGATGAGTACAATCGTTGTAAACTCTTTCCTTTTTCCTTACAAGGCGACGCCAGAAAATGGCTAGACCAAATACCAACAGGATCTCTGACCTGATGGAAGGAGATAAGAAGTGCTTCTATAAATCAATTTTTCGATGAGGCGCGCTACTGGGATGTAAGGAAGAAAATCTCCACATTTCGTCAATGTCCACGGAAATCATTCAGAAACACATGGGAGAGATTCAAGAGATACCAACTTGAATGCCCCCACCATTGCTATTCAGAGCCGCAACTCATTAATACCTTTTACGGAGGTATTAACCTTCATTACCAGATCACGCTTGACACAGCCAGTGAAGGGAACTTCAGTACCAGAAACCCCGAAGAAGCGAAGGGTTTGATCAAAAATATAGCTATGGGTAGATCCTACGAAATGATGGACGTAGAGTTAGGAAAGAAAGCTGACCCAGTTGATGAGTCACCTTTACTCAAATTGAAGAACATCTAGACTCGCCCCATCCTGCTCTTGAGGGACATAACCAATTTGGGATTTACCAAATTGATGATGACACCCTATCTGAACTAGAGCAGCAAATAGATTTCGTAGAGAGCCAAACCTTGAAAAATAATTACCCTAACCCCGATAGCTTTACCCAAAATTACGATGCTACTGTTGGCTCACGCCGAGGCAGAGCGAAATCTAGAGTAAACCAAGCTTTCACGGAAAATCGCAGATTGGCCACTGACCTGAACGGAAAGATAGACATAATCTTCAGTGAGCTGATGAGGAAGTTTGACGTTATAAGTGAACACATTAAGAGACTAGACAGTCAGATCGCGGAAAACGCAACCGCCATCAAAAGAGAGACAGGACGTCTCCCTGGGCGGACTGACGCGAACCCAAAACGTCAAGTTAATGCCGTATTATTGAGAAGCGGAAAACGCCTCATTCCGAGGGCAATATAAGTCAACAACACAGTGAAACATGTTGTAGTTGAGGAAACCGGTGAAAGTAGGTCACGCCCTATAATCCTCGATGATCCCAGTATCGAGTCAGAATTACCTCGAGGAAGAGAGAGGCCCAACACTGAAGAAGAGGCCATCGACCTCGAGGAAGAAGAAGGAGAAATGGAAGAGGATACCGAAATTGATCGACAAGAAAGAACAAACGTCGATCGACTAACCACGGTGAATATCGATCGACACTTTGGAAACAATGTTGATCGACTCCTGACTCCTGCTGAACCAGCAGTAGAAAGAGTGCATAGGACTCTACCACCCTTCCCTCCTAACAAGACGCAGACTAAACGAGAGCTAGATAAAGTGATCTGCAAGAAAGCATTCGATAAGATCACGTTGGAAATACCATTGAGTGATGCGACAAAAGTATCACCTTCAATAAAAAAAATATGTAAAAGATAAGGTATCCAACAGCTTTCCAGCCACTGAGCGCTGCGTCATGATGGTTTCAGAGGAAGTAAGTGCAATAATCCAAGGCGAGATCCCGATCAAGAGACCCGATCTGGGCAATTTTGTTTTAGATTGCAATATACGGAAAAAAAATTCCTAGATCCCTTTGTGACCAAGGTTCCAGCGTGAACCTCATGCCACATTCTGTCGCAATATCCCTAGGATTCGACAAGTTCAAACCTACCAAAATAGTTTTGGTTCTGGCCGATAGATCCGTTAGATTACCTGAGGGAGTGCTTGACGACGTGCCAATAAGGATTAACGGCTGTCACGTCCCAACGGATTTCGTAGTATTGAAATACCAAAATGAACCAAAGGATCCCCTTATTTTGGGTAGACCATTCCTAGCCATTGCAGGTGTGATAATCGATGTCAAGGAGGGTAGGATATGTCTAAACATTGGAAACATTCCGATGACCTTCGACATGGACAACCTGATGAGACGACCCTTGATCGATAAACAGACTTCCTACGTGGACGACATCTGTGAATTGACTGAAGAATCCGTCATAAACTCATGCTTGGACGACCCTTTGGAGAAAGTACTCACAACTGGTGAAGACGAAACTTTCAGTGTCGATAGTAAAGCTGAGGAATACACACGATTAATGGACGCAAGTATGGACACTGGAAACGTCGATGACATAGAGGATGACGCTTTGGAAATCAATGTCGATCGATATCTACTAAAAGCTGTCGATCGACAACCATCATCCTCGAAGGAATGGGACCCCGAAAAGGCACCAAAGATTGAGTTAAAATAGCTGCCCGCTGGACTCAAATATGCCTTTCTCTATAAAGATTTATACCCACTAATCGTGAACGCCAACCTCACAAACGGAGAACTTGTGCTGTTATTAAATAAACTACGCAAATACAGGAAGGGCCTCGGGTACTCTCTCGAAGACATTCCTGGCATTTCTCCATATCTGTGCATGCACCGGATTCACCTAGAAGACGGTTCGAAATCGTCAGTGGAACACCAAAGGCGACTGAACCCGAACTTGAAAGAAGTTGCTAAAAAGGAAATAATCAAACTTCTAAATGCCGGAGTCATTTACCCGATTTCGGATAGCAATTGGGTTAGCCCCGTGCATGTTGTACCAAAAAAGGGCGGAATCACTGTGGTGAAGAATGACAAAGACGAACTCATTCCCACGTGAACCGTCACTGGACATTGAATGTGGATCGATTATAGGAAGCTAAACGCTGCTACTAGAAAAGATCACTTCCCTTTACCTTTCATTGATCAAATGTTGGAAAGATTGGCGAATCACCAATACTACTGTTTTCTTGACGGATACTCTGGATTCTTCCAAATCCCTATACATCCTGACGATCAAGAAAATACCACATTTACATGCCCTTACGGAACATTCGCATACCGCAGAATGCCATTCGGTCTTTGTAATGCCCCTGCCACTTTCCAACGATGCATGATGTCAATTTTTACTGATATGATAGAAGACTACATGGAAGTCTTCATGGACGATTTCTTAGTATATAGATCCAGTTTCAAAACTGTCTCGATAACCTATGTAAAGTTTTGGCAAGATGTGAAGAAAAGAACCTCGTTCTAAATTGGGAAAATGGCCACTTCATGGTTAACGATGGAATCGTTTTAGGACATAAAGTTTCTGTTGCTGGTATAGAAGTAGATTGGGAAAAAATTGAAGTAATGACCGGCCTGCCAGCACCCACAAACGTCAAAGATGTGAGAAATTTTCTCGGACATGCCGGATTTTATAGGAGGTTCATACAAGATTTTAGCAAAATCGCTAGACCTCTCACCTCCCTCCTCTGTAAAGAAGTTAAATTCGACTTCTCACCAGACTAGAATCTTCCTTTTGAAATCATGTGCGATGCGAGCGATTTCGCTGTAGGAGCAGTTCTAGGCAAAAAGAAAGACAAAAAGCTGTATGCAGTTTATTATGCCAGTCGAACTCTCGACGAAGCACAAAGAAATTATGCAACAACAGAAAAAGAACTGCTAGCCGTGGTTTATGCATTCGGAAAATTCCGTCAATACTTGGTCGGTTCGCGAGTTATCATTCATACTTACCATGCTGCAATTAAATACTTGATGCAAAAGAAAGACGCGAAACCACGACTCCTGTGATGGATCCTTCTACTTCAAGAATTCGACATTGAGATCAAAGATAAAAGAGAAGTAGAAAACTGAGTTGCAGATCATATTTCCCGTATAAGAATAGAAAACAACGTCCCCATCGACGATTTCTTACCAACTGAAAACGTTTACCAAACGGAATCATTCATCGGGACTGTATGTCTCGCTACCGAGGACCTATCGATCGATGATAACGATCCAATGTCGATCGATTACGACAACACCAGGTCGATCGACGACGACGACACTATGTCGATCGACACTTTAAATACGCTGAGCAAAGATACTAATCCCAAAACCCTCACCTTCGATATAAAGGTTAACGTCGCGCACAACAAGTTGTACCCTGACCGCGATTCCGCCGTGGATGAAAGTCTGCATCAAGGAGTGCATGTAGTCGGACAAGGTTCAAAGGACAGACCTTGGTACGCTGATATAGTAAACTATTTAGCTGCCGACATAGAACCCGAAGAGTTGAGAGGATACACAAGAAAGAAATTTCTAAGAGAAGTTAGAAGATATCACTGGGACGAACCATATCTCTACAAACACTGCTCTGACGGGATGTACAGACGTTGCGTCGCCGATACTGAAATACGCGATATTTTATTCCAATGCCATGGATCCGATTATGTTGGGTATTTTGCAACCTTTAAAACGGTATCAAAAATTCTTCAAGCAGGATTCTGGTGGCCAACCATGTTTCGTGATGCTCATGCATTCATAGCACAATGCGACAGGTGCCAACGAAGGGGAAAAATCAGTAAAAGACACGAAATGGAACATAAATCTATTCAAGAAGTAGAAGTCTTTGACTGTTGGGGGATAGATTTCATGGGACCTTTCCCTTCTTCGTACGGAAATAAATACATCCTAGTCGCTGTTGACTATGTGTCAAAGTGGGTCAAAGCGGTAGCTTCCCCAACGAACGACGCATCTGTTTAATATTAAGCTTTTCAAAAGCATTATCATCCCGAGATTCGGAATACCCCGAATAGTCATAAGTGACAGTGGTTCTCATTTCATCAATAAAGTTTTTGAAGGACTACTCCGTAAGAATATAGTACACCATAGAGTTGCTACACCCTACCACCCGCAGACAAGTCGGCAGGTAGAAGTCTCAAATCGACAGATCAAAGAAATCTTAGAAAACACCGTGGGCACATCAAGAAAAAATTGGTCTAGAAAATTGGACAATGCACTCTCGGCCTACCGGACTGCCTTCAAAACCCCTTTAGGAACTACCTCATTTCACCTTCTATATGGAAAATCATGTCACTTACCAGTTGAGCTGGAACAGAAAGCAGCCTGGGCCATTAAATTATTAAATTTCGACATCAAACCAGTTTCCGAAAGAAGGCTCATACAGCTTAACGAACTGGACGAGATTAGACATTTAGCTTATGAGAGTTCAAAGATATACAAAGAGAAAACGAAAGCATATCATGATAAAAAAATCATTTCCAGACACTTCGAACCAAATGATCAAGTATTACTTTATAACTCTCGGCTAACGCAATTTCCCGGAAAACTCCGATCTCGTTGGTCTGGTCCTTTTACTGCTGTGAATACCAATCCTTATGGAGCCATTACGCTTACAAATAATAAAGAAGGCGAATTCACGGTAAATGGCCAACGAGTGAAGCATTATTGGGCTAAACCGCCAAATATCAAGCCCATTGACTTAGGCCCCCTTCCCGATAATTAGAAAATTCGAATATCGAGTCAAGCTAAGGACTTAAAATAAGCGCTGAATGGGAGACAACCCATTAATCTTAATTTTAGAATTTTTAGAAATTTTAGGATTAAAAAAATTATTAAAATTATCGGAAAACAAATCCGATATCGATCGACAACAACAACTTGTCATCGATCGACATCAAATGGACAGACACGGGCTCACTTAAGTCGACATTCGCATAAACACGAAAACAATACGAAAACATTCCCATCTCTTTTCTCTCTAGTTTTTCACCCAAATCCGACGATTCTTGCCCTCATTCCACTCGAATTTCAACCATTTCTCCGTTTAGATCACTTAACTCACGCATCATCATGGTATGAACACGAAATTTTCTAAATTTTCGTTCTTCCTCGGGCTGAAATAGAAATCGGATTTGAACTGAGATTTTAGAGCTTGTATCGATCGATTCGTGTTTGAGGAACAATATAATCGATCGATTTAGCGAATTTTCTGTAACATGCAAATCGAATTGCATAATTGGGTTTTTTCAGGTTTTCGCGCATGAGATATCGATCGATAACCATCGGTTTTATCGATCGATTTTCTCAAAGGCGTGTCGATCGACATCGAGACATCTCTGTCGATCGACAACGACAACCTAACCGTCGAACCTCGCTAATATACTCTTGTTTGTGAACTTTGTTTACAGTCTGATGAGAGGAGAACAAAGAGGAGATTCGACACCAACAGCCCAGCTCCTGTCCGTGACAGAGACCTTTGGCCGAGACAGCCCGAGGATGGACATATCCCACTCTTTGACCACTTCGCGGACACGCAAAAAGCGGCGAAGAGCTTAGAATGCCGCAACCGTGCGATCGAGAACGCATGGGATGACTATGACAACATATTCTACAATGCGTGGCTGCAGGTTTCCATAGAACGAACGCGGTTCGTCGATCCAGACGTGGTCCGAGCGTTAGGCATCCGATCGGACCTCGAGGACTTGTTCGTTGAGTTGGGTATGGGGAACCTTGCTACTCACCCACAGGTTCTCTACCCGGAGCTGGTCCGTCAGTTCATGGCCACCGTGAAAGTCTACTACGCCAGTGAGAGGGCAGAGAAGGCTAGCGAGGGCGTCCTGACCTTCTTCATCTGTGGCATTCGCTACAGAGTCCCTATCTTGACTCTCTGCACTATCTACGGGTTTGAGACCGAGCGCCAGCACGCCACCGTACCCGACTTCCCAGGGATAGGGACATTTTTGAGCCACATTGCTACCGGCTTCTTCGACCTCGCCAAGACTGTTCAGACGGACATTCGTCACCCGACTCTGCGTTACTTCATGAAGGCCCTTGCCAACACCTTGTTGTGCAAGATGGAACCTAGTAAGGTTCAGGTCCAGGAGCTCACTCTGGTTTACTACGCGGTGAGGAGCTTGGTTCAGATGGAGGGCATCGAGGAGCCCGCGGACGACGCATGGCCCAACCTTGGAGCCATATTTGCTGAGCATCTGACCAAGCTCAAGATGAAGCCTTTCCAGTCAAAGGGAAGGAAAAGGGAGACGGTTGGGAGCCTACTTACTCCGATCTTCGTCCATTGCGGAGTCCCTCTAGACGACGCTGAGATGGACGACCGGATCGTCTACATGGATGCAGCGCACCTCACGAGCGCATAGTGGCTTAAAGACGACCGCGACTGGTGCTTCAGGGATAAGGACGGCGTATACTTGGTGAGGCTCCCACTTCGGTCACTTACGGACTTCTCCCATGGCCTAAGCAGTATTCAGTTCTGACCTGACCCTCGCCGAGTCCGAGCCCCAGCAGCCCAGCTACGCCGCTACACTGTCCTGCGCCCTGGAGGACCCCAGCCGCATCAGCCCGAGGACGCACTACCGCCTTTCCCTCCCATGCCAGTCATGTCTACACGTCCTGAGGGAGACTTCCAGCGCGTCGTAGTCGATGCTCTCACTGCCATCTGGGCTAGAGTGTCGAGATGTCGCTGTTCGAGCAGGAGGAGTGTGCGAGCCATCTCACCGTCAGCAGCAGGACCGTCCCGCCAGCGCAGAGGCACCTCCAGCGACGAGACCACTGATGAGGACTAGTCCTCATATCTCTATCCATATCTACTTATGTTTTTCCTTTATTTTCGAACTCTTAGGATTTACTTTTGAACTTATTATTCTATGTTATGACTGGAGTTTATCTATTTTGCTAATCTAGCATGTGTTTGGATTGTCTAACAGAGCTAACCTAGCTGACTAATGCTAATATTATGATGAGTTAGACACATGGATACATTGCAGCTAGCGCAGACGTTTTCTGTCTCCGCGCTGTCGATCGATAACGAGATGGTTACGTCGATCGACAGAGATGCGGTGATATCGATCGATTATGCGGTGTACATGTCGATCGATCCTCGAGACAGAGGGTAACACATTCGTTTCTCTTGTCTAACATTTTAACTTAGTAGTTATTGTTAACTTTCTTACCAACCAACCTTAGACTGAATATTATTGGGGACAGTGAAGTTTAAGTCTGGGGGAGGTACTTACTGATTTTAGTTTATTCATGAATTTTTAAGTATTTTCAACAAAAAAAAATAAAAAAATTATTGAGTCAAGAAGGGAATAATGATCTCATTAGAATATCTAACCACTCTTTTAGCACCATTTTAAACTTTCTGATTGCACATAGTACTAAAGTGGATCAACCTGTCAATTGTCCACAGTTGCTGAGATTGTTTGAAGGAACCAAAGCTGACCGCCAACACTAAACTTGATACAACTGCTTATCTTGGGGCTTGGTATGTATGGAATCGGATTCTTCAAATAAGTTTGGAAGGTAAAGCCTTGTGTATATAGATTTTTCACCCTTTCTCTCTCTATTTTCGAAATTATAGATAGATAAAAAAAATTATTATTATATATTAGAGATTTATTAGGAAGGAATTCGAACAGGACTTGGTGGCTACAACCATTAAGGCTTGCTTCATAAGAATTCTATAGGTAAAGGATTAGAACAGGACTTGGTGGCTACAACCATTAAGGCTTGCTTCACAAATGATCCTAGGATATAGGTCAAAAAGAAGTGAACATGACTTAGTGGCAACCACCATTAAGGCTTGATTCATGGAAGCCTGTCCAATCTTGGTCAATGATCTAGCTAATATAAGCAGACTTTGACCAGGAGAGAAAATTAGTGGAGAGAGAGGATATGAACTAATGTTTACCTGCAGATCCAGATACTTGTTTGAGAATCCTTGCATTCTGTGATCGATACACCCAAGGTAAGGCTTACACTTTTATTCATGCAAAGAAATGAGGTTGGTAGAGGGGAATGTCAGACAAGATTTGTTTAAGTTGCTGGCTAGATGAATTTGGTTGCTAAGCTAGGATATGGTATAAAGTGCTTTTGTGATTAGGACTTTTTAGATATGGATTGCAATATTGTAGAGGTGATGATTCTGAGTTTTAGATCATGTGAGTTCCTGATGTTTTCAAACCTCTCTCAGAGATACTGCGCTGTTGTGTTACTGTTAGATTTAGGTTTCTCAAATAGGTTGATAAATGTAATACTGATACAACAATTGTTAGGATGTTTAGAAATATAGTTCAATCTTCTAGTTATGCTTAAAGCTAAGTTTAGGATTGATCACCCTCTAAACTTAGATCTTAGGATTAATTGTGATCAAACTATTGCTTGACTCAATACCTGAAAATAACTAGAATGATCTAACTGACTAGATACAGACGAGAGTTGGTCTAGTCAGTTAGAGAATACAAATCAAACCCGTCCGTAAAGTTTTCTGGAAGAAGTATCGATCGACACAGCGATATCCCTGTCGATCGATATTTTGAAATATGTATCAATCGATATTCACAAAGAATTATCGATCGACACTTTTTAGCGACCAAAATAACGAGAGTTGAGGTCCGAGATCCAGATTAGATAATCAAACAGATTATACATTAGTTTGAATTCAAGAACAATTAATATTAATAAACTAATAATTTCCCAAATTAAGTATTATTTATCATACCTGAGAATATACATGAATCTAGCTATTTCACCCAACTGTTAACAACCTCAAAACAAATCAATCAAGCAATAACTTGCTCACCAACCAATTTACTGCTTTAAAACCCATAAACCATTCAATCTAGATTTATTTCAATACCATAATCTATTGTGTAATCCTAGAGTGTCTGTGGATTCGATCACTAAGTACTACATCTGAACCTCTTATTTGAGAGAGTAATTCACTGCTTAGGCTAATTTGAGTGATATCATAGGTTTCAGTAACAATTGGGAGCATTATCGTGTCTGGAGTACATGAAAGCATCACTGTGGTCTGAAGAAGAAGAAGAAGAGTACAAGACTGCCTCATGTTTTTTTTTTTTGAAAAAGACTGCCTCATGTTGTCTGAGCTATATCTTGAAAAAGTAGGAGCAACAACCTTCACGCCATGATCGAAGATTGAGGATGAAATTAAAATACAAGATCAAGAAGAAAGAGTAGATCCTAGATAGAAGAAAGTCATAATCAGTTCTTTTTAACTATTTTTTTATCTAAATTCATTTACCTTATTGATTTATTTGTAAAGGTTCTTTTTTGTTTTTCGTCATATTATATTTTCAGTGGAAAAAAATAAAAAATAGTTAATGCAAATAATTTTTATTATTATTGACAAATTTATTTACTGTATTACAGTGATAAGATTTAAATCGAAAATTATAAACAATATAATTATTAAAATAATTTCCAAATTGTAATATTAGTTAAATTTCAATAATTGATAGATAATAAATAGTTGAAATCAGTTATTTTAATTGATGTTAATACTAACATCGTTTTTAAAAAACTGATGCAAATTTTGTATCATTTTTACAATTGATACATATTGACATCACTTAAAAATTGATACAAATATTCAAATTTTTTACTTCAGTTATTAATAAAATGATGTAAATTATTTGCATCACCACTTTCAGAGTCATTTATATAAGTGATACAAAATTCTTTTACATCATTTATAAGTAATACAAAAATTTAAAATAAATGATGTTAAATCATCTTTTTTTGTACTGAAGGGTAAAACTTAACAATTTTAAATTAATTTTTGTTTGAACATGAGACTCCTCCCAACGAAAATTTAATATATGACATTTTAGATTCATACCTGATAATTTAAGCATTTTTAGTCACTATGCCAACTTCAAGTTAGTTATAACTTATAATGTGGATTGTAGAAAAAATGTTTTGTATGGTAATGGAATCGACCGAAACCTTTATTGGATATGATAATCATAAGACGACAAAACTTCGTTGATATTTTTTCAAAGTTTTCAAAACTTATTTAGAATAGTTCTTTCACTGTTACTTGGATTGGAACTTGAGAGCTTAACTAGGCTTTTGAAAATATCTGAATGCACAAACTAACAAAAGACTGCATGCAGCCGAGTCTACAGATTTTTGCAATCGAGTCAAAACTTTGATAAGGTGAAGCAGCACAATCATTATCTAAAATTTTCATTTACAATCACTATAAAACTTAGAGAGATCATCCCACCAAGTAAAAACACACACACACTGCTTTCCTGAGTTACACGCTACCTTTTGTTACAATCACACTTCTTCATAAGTTACCAAACATCTTCATCCTCTAACCTTTCATCTTCCCACTTCTTAACCCGAATCATCAGCCATTCTCAGTGATTTTACAAACCGGCCTGCATAATGCTTCTCCATTGACCCGCACCGCTCTGAGAACTGACCATTCATCTCAACCCCTCCAGATAGAACTGCTGGTAGAACATCTGCTGCTTTCCTCCACTACTCGGTTTGTACCTTCAGCTTCTCTCCGTCTCCGCTTCTAAATTCTCTTTTACTTCTTCCACATGCTCCAGCTTCTTCTTTAGCTGCGTCCTGTGCTCATTACTTTCAATACGTTGATTTGGTGTTCCTCTGAAGTCATATCATCATATCTAGAGTGTCCAACACTCTTTCTATTTCAAAATGATTCATATTTTAAAATTTTCACTTATATTAATTTTTTTTTAAAAAATTTAGTTAAAAAGATATTGTTTTTGTTTTTAAATATTTCTCAAACTTTTAGCCAATCAAATATCACAAATACAAAAGGTTGGAGTTTCTTTGGTCAATTAGAGGCCTACTTAGTACCATTTTTAACATAAGGATCAAAGAACCTAGCGCAAACATGAGTTGAATATTAAGAAACTGGTTAGTTACTAAACCCTTTGGCCTAGTTTGGTCAACATTCTCTCGAAAAAGCGTATTCGTAAAATAATTTTGAAAATGAAAGGATATTGGACATCCTTGAAAGCTTCTCTTCTCGTTTCTTTTACTATCAAAGAGACAAAACACATGTGATATTCTTCACTATTTGTCTATGGAGATAGAACCAAAGAAAGAACCGCAGAGATTTAATGACATAAAGAAGCTTTTGAACACAACCCAACAATTTTCTATAAAAACTGTTTTTGTTATGAAAGATGAAGTGGATGGTTCATAACCTAGACCATACAAGTTCAAGACTAGAGTCCATTGGGGGTTTACATCCAGCCACATGGAAGACCCATTCAACCTTAGTCTTTATGAGTTTGACCATGTTATTTTGTAGAGTATCTTTGTAATCAATTCTTCCTTTGACTCCACCTTGTATGAACCACTATATATAGTGGTGTAAGCAATAAGAAATATACAACACATTCTCACAAATCTTCTCTCAAATCTTAACACGTTATCAGCACGAGACTCTCTCCACCTGAGCAATCCCATCCGCCGGCGATCATCTCTTTTCCGGCCATCTCTTCCGGCCCTCAGCCTTGCTCCGCCGGCCAAGTCTATCCCTCTCACGGTTTTCCGGCCAGCTCCTCCACCTCTCTCTCAACCAGCTCATCCGCGGATCAGCTCTCTCTCACGGTGGTCCATTCAGATCAATTTGGTGTTTTCTAAAAGGTAAACTAATCTATCCATAAAATCTAAGAACACCACATATCTGAATCCTGATTATTAGATCTATTTGAATCATAAAACTTATAAAAATCTATAGATCTAAAATTATCACAAATATTAATCTTGAATCTAAGATCTATATGAATCTTGATTCTAAAATTATTTGAATCTCTAAAGATCTAAGAATCTCTAAAAAATTATAAAACTTATTAATAATCTAAGATCTATATGAATCTTGTTTCTAAGAACTATTTGAAATTATAAAAGACATTAGAGAAAATCATAACCCCTTTTAGCTAGTAAGCCTTAAAATCGGTTCCCCTTTCTCCTATTTTGATCCGGCCTTAAATCCGGATTGACTAAAGGATTGAAACCCATAATCTTTGTTTGGCCGTATTACCGGCTGTATAGCCTGATGAATAAGCTGGCCATCAAAATCTTAATCCCATTTGATGTGCTTACCGATCCAAATCGGCCCTTATCCACATCAAAATCTCAAATCCCCTTGTTTGTTTTATAACCGGATATGTATCTTGATGGCCATTATACCTATCAATTCCCTAAATCCTTTTTGCTTGATTTTTATCAATCCCCTAAACTCTAAGCAATAATCGGCTGAACCCCTAAATCCAAATCCGGCCATGATTTTTTTTTCCGGCCATGACCTTTTCCGGCCACAATCTTTTCAGCCATAATCTTTCAGTCAAACCCAAAGATATCAAAACTTAAATCCTAATCAATGCATATCTTTGACCATTGATGTTTTATATTGTAACTGATCAAAATTTAAAACTTTTATGATTGTTTTAAATGCATATCTTTGACTAGGTAGTATTTATCAAAATATTATAACATATAGTCTTGATTTAAATAGTTATGACATAGGCTAAAATAAATACTAAGTTGAAATCATTTGATCACATAGTTGTTTGTCAAAATTTATCTAAATCTAAACCGGCCTTGAAATCGGTTCATTATAGTTTGAACAAATGATATAAATTTATCTTGATCTAAAAACCAACCTTGAAAACTGATTTTGTGATGATTGAATTATATACTGATCATATATACATACCTGATAGCATCTATTAGATCAAACATGGATTAGTAAATTGTTAGATCATACACATATCATGAACTGATCATTTCCATGCATCCGCTTGTCATATAGTTTTATTAAAACTGAGCATGCATACATATAATAGATCATTCTAATCATGGGGCATTTAAAATAAAATCTAAATTGGTTCATATTGCTTGCATCTAATTAGATTAAATCGGTTATTTTTAAAGTTAAGCATGTTTGTTTAATTTGAAAACATAAACCAGCTTTGAAACCGATTGATTGAAAATCTAATTGAATTTGTTCTAGACATATCCTGAAAATTATAAAATTTTCTTGTCTTGGTTTACCCTGTAAAAGGGGGAAGAATCGGTTTTTGCTTTATGATCTTTGAAAACCAAATATCCTCATGCATTAGGAATCACATATAGATTGTTTAAGTCCAATGCTTAGTTCTGAACATGCATTCAGCTATTTCTTGATCCATGCATTTGCTTGATTTCATCCATCTTGCTTGATCTCATTTAATAAAATGATGATTGATCCTTATTCAAATTCTAAATGGCCTTAATACCCTATATATATAATCAATCCAATTTGAATTATAATTAAAATGATTACTAGATGCAATGATCAATTGATCATTCTCATACTAAGATTGCTTAAGCAAATAGATTATATGATTTGGGGAAAAGCCTTATTGAAATCATATACATTGATTTATTCTATTGCTTACATAGAATTCTGAGTGCTTGAATTACTCGTTAAATATTCAGATGTCGAGATTTGAACCCTCAGATTACTCTGCCCTAAATCTCTCTGGAGATAATTACCTAGAATGGGTAAAGAATACTCTTGTTGCCCTGAGATCCAGAGGACTCGGACAATGCATCAATGAGTACAATGATATCATTGACAGTGAAAGGCATAGAGCTATAACGATTATTCGTTATCATCTCACTGAGGAATTAAGAGACCTGTATCTCCATGTTGAGGATCCTTGTGACCTTTGGTTACAGTTAAGGAAAAGGTTCAAACCGGTATCGTGGCAAAAGGCCAACCATGAATGGGAGATCCTCAGATTCCAGGATTTTGAATCCGTGGACAAATATAATTCTGCTCTGATGGATATTGCTTATAGTCTTGAACTATGTGGTGAAAGGATAACACATTATTCTTTATTATATAAGACCTACTCCACATTCCATCCAAAGGATGTGCTGTTGCTACACACGGCTAAGAAGTTCACCACTTATAATGACCTTTTGTCATATCTTTTGGCTTCTGAACAAAGAAAGCAGAAAATCAAAGATACCATCAACAGATTTGACATAGCTTCAGAAAAGATACATTGAGCTAAAGAATAATGAGATGAGGCCTCCTATAGCTGATGAAGCTGAAGTTGAGCGCCATATGGCAACACATGCATTGTGAAGGCCATATTATATAATTGTCTTTTGACATTCTCATTTTCATGTTTCCTGAGTTTATGTTTCATGAATTGCTTTGATACTTTGCTTTATACACGACTTCATTAATAAAATGAATTACTTTGAGTTCATCATTATCTTATTCAAATTGTTGTTTGATAAGAAACTATATATATATGCTTTTATTGTACCAAGATAAATATGATTAAGGATTAATACCCCAACTCACTTTTCCAAAGAGTTCAAAGAAGCCTTTGACAAATGGCACGACATGCTCTGCCATCCAGGCTCAGTTATAAAATACTCTTGAACTCAACTGGACATTCCTTGAAAGAAAGGAAAAGAAGCTCGACCAAGGCTTTGCCTAAATGGCATTATATTCACCCTATAAGGTCCATTGAATTAAGAAGAAAAAATGGTTTCCAACAATGGACAAAAGGGAATAAGAGTACCTAAATTAAAATCGCCTAAGTGGTCGAGACTACATTCTCTATTGATCTAGTGATCAATATGATATTAGGCAAATAGCCAGGGCAATCATGTTTGATTAACCCACGAAATTTATCACTTAGATGGCATTACCATACTTAGCCATTCGGATTATGATGCAAATATTTAAAAGGGCACAAATGTTATCCCATAAGATCTCACGTGTGTGCAATATATCTATGCACAAGGGAATTTATTGTCCCAAGCACCACGAATTTGAGTATGTTCATGAGGGGGAGTGAGGAAAAATCTCATGATACATGACCATACTAAAATCCGTGAAACATGGTCCACAACCATATTACATATTGGTTGAATTTGATATAAAGACCATTACCTATAAGGTTCAAATTCTAAAAGTTCATATGCTTGGGGACACCATGAGTTATAAAAGAATGAACTTGCATCAGGCCATATAAGTGATCATAGATATTCCCACCTCAGACTGATACGGGTCATGAGTCCAGACATATATCATCTTAAGATATTATGAAAGAATCCACCACAAATATATGTGCCATCTAAGATCATGTGATCTTAGAATCTCATAAAGAGGATTGGGAATATATGTTGGATATATATTATGAATATACTTTCTCCATAATTTTAAAAGAAACCTTGAGCCAAAATGGGTGATCTAATTATAGACCAAGGAACAAGGATTACATAAGGTTTATGAATCCGAATATCCAACAATGAAAGGAGAAAAGTAATAAGCTGGTATAAAGAATGATAAAGAATGGTATCTACCATCTGGTATCAACTATCAATGTCTTGGCAAAGATCCTCGAACTAGAAAATAATTTATAACCGTCCATATGCTACAATGATAGCAAAATAAAATGCCAGACACATTGACCTGAGAGAAAGAATGACTATGTCATCCAAGCTTAGCACCACACGGTTTTGATGTCTTAAAGACACAACCAAGTTGTTACAAAGTCTATATAAGATAGACCAAATAAATGAGTCTATATAAGATAGACCAAATAAATTTTCCAAATAAAGTTCCATAAATTCTAAGGAACCTCGGAAAGAAAGAAAGGTGCATGAGATAAAATCCGAGTTTTATTAAAGGAAACCATTCCAGACATTGAGATATAAGGCTGGCCAGCTGAACAACTAGGTACCATACCATATAGCTTGGGACGCCAAGTTATAAGGTTATTAAGGTCCTAGATAATAAAATCTCAAATTGATTTATACCATGTCTGGAACTAAAAGGAACTATATATATATATATATATATATATATATATATAAGTATGTCGACACATACATTCATAGAAAATGCGCAAGTATGTAGCACATGAATACAAAGATATGTATCGAGGATCATAAACCCACACAAGAGTACTCATAATGAATAATGAAAGAAACGTGGGGTTTAAAGTGATATATAAAAGGCATATTGTATTGGCCATGAATATGTAAACGCCATATGATGCCCAGTGAATATATAAATCCTGAAAGAAGGATAAATCGTGAGACAGACCGGGAAAGGTCTATATAATCCAATGTGGTGGATACTACTACATATTTCACTACATATGATGTCTGGAAGAAATTCAAAAGATGTAGTATGCTATATATGACTCACTGGATGATGATGATAATATTATTGGTACCAAAAGGGTTACCAAACGGTATTGAGCTCAGAATCAAAAGATGAGAAAAGAAGTTCTCTTGAACAGCATTTTCCTAAAATTGTTCATGGACTGAATTAAATTACTACATGTAAGCAAGTGAAGAGTTCTATAAGAACAATTCAAATCAGTCCATAGAGGAATTTTAAATTCCTTGTGTTTTATACTAACCAGTCTAAGATAGGTTAAATGGTTATTCATTAAACCTTAAAAAAGGTTATAGACCATCACCACAAATTAGCCAAATTTTGGTAATACTTATGGTTGGTCGAATTCTCAGCATGAACCAACCAAGCTGTGGTATGAATGAATAAGCTATCATAAAGATAAGCTATAAGATCGAAGTTCATCTTTGAACAAAAGGTATAGGACCACATTATGCGTCCATATGCGACCCAACGGGTCCGACCATCATATATGAAGATAATGCAGCTTGCATTGCTCAACTCAAAGACGGGTATATCAAAGGTGACCAAACCAAACATATTCTACCCAAGTTCTTCTTTACCCATGAGTTTCAGAAAGCTGGAGAGGTCAACGTCCTTCAGATCCGGTCTAGTGAAAACTCAGCCGACCTCTTCACCAAACCATTGCCCTCTTGCACATTCAGGAAGTTCATGCAACAAGATTGGCACGCGTAGACTCAAGGACCTTCAGTGATGTCCAAATCAGAGGGAGTAATGTGTGTTGTACTCTTTTTCCTTTCTCTGGTTTCCCTTTTTACCACATTGGGTTTTGGGTTTTCCGGGAGAGGTTTTAATGAGGAAACATTAGCATGTTACAAACCCTATATGGTTATGGCATCCAAGGGGGGTGTTATGAATCATGAAGTGGATGGTCCATAACCTAGACAATACAAGTTCAAGACTAGAGTCCATTGGGAGTTTACATCTAGCCACATGGAAGACCCATTCAACCTTAGTCTTTATGAGTTTGACCATGTCATTATGTAGAGTATCTTTGTAATCAATTCTCCCTTTGACCCCACCTTGTATGAACCACTATATATAGTGGTGTAAGCAATAAGAAATATACAACACATTCTCACAAATCTTCTCTTAAATCTTGACAATTTTTTTTTTCTTTTTTTTTTCTTTCTTCCTATAAAAACAGACATTATATGAATGAAGTGATTACCATGATTTTCCATTACTACACTATTTTATTGCCAACTAACTTCAGTTGGTGCACTTGTGGTCGTGGCATGAACCTCTGCCAACGACACAGCCATAGCCATCATCATCTGCTCTTCAAAACTATCTGGAACAATGACCATAGGAGGAGGAGGAAGAAAGTTGTGGAAGGTCTCTCCGTTCATGTACGAGCTTTCATAGCATTGCTCCCTGTTTCTTCCATTTCACTGTTGTTATGGTAATGATTATGGTGATGGTCAATGTCGTCTACTTCTTGTTCTATGCCGTAGTAACTGTCGCAGTTGCCAGGAAGCATAGTGTATGAGGAAACGTTGACGTTGTGATTGTGATTGGAGGATTCACCAACCATTTGCTGGCGTTCAGCAAGTGCAGAGATTGCACAAGAAGACGATGAAGACGGCATTGCTGGTTCTTCTTCTGATACATACTGACTACAAGGTGCCATTTCTCCACTACCTGAACTTCTCTGCATATCTGTTTCCTGTTTGAAACAAAGTGAAAAAAAAAAGCCATAGAGAATTAATATTTTTTTTCATTTCGTAAGAGGTATAAAAATTAATTAAATAAACAAATAATTATTACCTGAATGGAGAGCCATATTGCTTCCATAACCATTAACTCTTCAAGGTCAACATCATCCCTGAAGAGTTTTCAGAAAAAATTACATATATAAAGTCCAATACTGAAATCACTCAAATTAAAGTTCATCAATGCACATTTGATGAGATCAAAATGTAGTTGGAGACATGAAAGCATAATGGTGAAGTGAAACTGTGTTCAAAACCACTTAGTTCCCTAAAACAAGACCAAGTCTAATAACACAGCATGATCTCACGCTAACATTACTTCATTGCAGAACTTAACAAAGAAAAATAAAGAGCTTTAAAACCCATAAACCATTCAATCTAGAATTATTTCAATATCATAATCTATTGTGTAATCCTAGAGTCTCTGTGGATTCGATCCCTAAATACCACATATGAACCTCTTATTTGAGAGAGTAATTCACTCCTTAAGATAATTTGAGTGATATCACAGGTTTCAATAACAATTGGGAGCATTATCGTGTCTGGAGTACATGAAAGCAGCACCGTGGTCTGAAGAAGAAGAAGAGTACAAGACTGCCTCATGTTTTTTTTTTGAAAAAGACTGCCTCATGTTGTCTGAGCTATATCTTGAAAAAGTAGGAGCAACAACCTTCACGCCATGATCGAAGATTGAGGATGAAATTAAAATACAAGATCAAGAAGAAGGAGTAGATCCTAGATAGAAGAAAGTCATAATCAGTTCTTTTTAACTATTTTTTCTCTAAATTCATTTACTTTATTGATTTATTTGTAAAGGTTCTTTTTTTTGTTTTTCGTCATATTATATTTTCAGTGGAAAAAAATAAAAATAGTTAATGCAAATAATTTTTATTATTTATTGACAAATTTATTTACTGTATTACAGTGATAATATTTAAATCGAAAATTATAAACAATATAATTATTAAAATAATTTCCAAATTGTAATATTAGTTAAATTTCAATAATTGATAGATAATAAATTGTTGAAATCAGTTATTTTAATTGATGTTAATACTAACATCGTTTTTAAAAAACTGATGCAAATTTTAGTATCATTTTTACAATTGATACATATTGACATCACTTAAAAATTCATACAATTATTCAAATTTTTTACTTCAGTTATTAATAAAATGAAGTAAATTATTTGCATCACCACTTTCAGAGTCATTTATATAAGTGATACAAAATTCTTTTACATCATTTATAAGTAATACAAAAATTTAAAATAAATGATGTTAAATCATCTTTTTTTGTAGTGAAGGGTAAAACTTAACTATTTTAAATGAATTTTTGTTTGAACATGAGACTCCTCCCAACGAAAATTTAATATATGACATTTTAGATTCATACCTGATAATTTAAGCATTTTTAGTCACTATGCCAACTTCAAGTTAGTTATAACTTATAATGTGGATTGTAGAAAAAATGTTTTGTATGGTAATGGAATCGACCGAAACCTTTATTGGATATGATAACCATGAGACGACAAAACTTCGTTGATATTTTTTCAAAGTTTTCAAAACTTGTTTAGAATAGTTCTTTCACTGTTACTTGGATTGGAACTTGAGAGCTTAACTAGGCTTTTGAAAATATCTGAATGCACAAACTAACAAACGACTGCATGCAGCCGAGTCTACAGATTTTTGCAATCGAGTCAAAACTTTGATAAGGTGAAGCAGCACAATCATTATCTAAAATTTTCATTTACAATCACTATAAAACTATAGAGATCATCCCACCAAGTAAAAACACACACACACTGCTTTCCTGAGTCACACGCTACCTTTTGTTACAATCACACTTCTTCATAAGTTACCAAACATCTTCATCCTTGAACCTTTCCTCTTCCCACTTCTTAACCCGAATCATCAGCCATTCTCAGTGATTTTACAAACCGGCCTGCATAATGCTTCTCCATTGACCCGCACCGCTCTGAGAACTGACCATTCATCTCAACCCCTCCAGATAGAACTGCAGGTAGAACATCTGCTGCTTTCCTCCACTACTCGGTTTGTACCTTCAGCTTCTCTCCGTCTCCGCTTCTAAATTCTCTTTTAATTCTTCCACATACTCCAGCTTCTTCTTTAGCTGCGTCCTGTGCTCATTACTTTCAATACGTTGATTTGGTGTTCCTCTCAAGTCATATCATCATATCTAGAGTGTCTAACACTCTTTCTATTTCAAAATGATTCATATTTTAAAATTTTCACTTATATTAATTTTTTTTTTTAAATTTAGTTAAAAAGATATTGTTTTTGGGATTAAATATTTCTCAAACTTTTAGCCAATCAAATATCAATAATCACAACTGATTTTTTGAAGTTCGCAATTTACAATTACTACATGTATTGAAAAATATAAAAAAATATTTTTCTAAAACATAAATATTTTTGAAATAAAAGAAGTACTTCTCATATCACAAATACAAAAGGTTGGAGTTTCTTTGGTCAATTAGAGGCCTACTTAGTACCATTTCTAACATAAGGATCAAAGAACCCAAAGAACCTAGCGCAAACATGAGTTGAATATTAAGAAACTGGTTAGTTACTAAACCCTTTGGCCTGGTTTGGTCAACATTCTCTCGAAAAAGCGTATTCGTAAAATAATTTGGAAAATGAAAGGATATTGGACATCCTTGAAAGCTTCTCTTCTCGTTTCTTTTACTATCAAAGAGACAAAACACATGTGATATTCTTCACTATTTGTCTATGAAGATAGAACCAAAGAAAGAACCGCAGAGATTTAATGACATAAAGAAACTTTTGAACACAACCCAACAATTTTCTATAAAAACTGTTTTTTTTTTCTTTTCTTTTTTTCTTTCTTCCTATAAAAACAGACATTATATGAATGAAGTGATTACCATGAGTTTCCATTACTACACTATTTTATTGCCAACTAACTTCAGTTGGTGCACTTGTGGTCGTGGCATGAACCTCTGCCAACGACACAGCCATAGCCATCATCATCTGCTCTTCAAAACTATCTGGAACAATGACCATAGGAGGAGGAGGAGGAAAGTTGTGGAAGGTCTCTCCGTTCATGTACGAGCTTACATAGCTGTTGCTCCCTGTTTCTTCCATTTCACTGTTGTTATGGTAATGATTATGGTGATGGTCAATGTCGTCTACTTCTTGTTCTATGCCGTAGTAACTGTCGCAGTTGCCAGGAAGCATAGTGTATAAGGAAACGTTGACGTTGTGATTGTGATTGGAGGATTCACCAACCATTTGCTGGCGTTCAGCAAGTGCAGAGATTGCACAAGAAGACGATGAAGACGGCATTGCTGGTTCTTCTTCTGATACATACTGACTACAAGGTGCCATTTCTCCACTACCTGAACTTCTCTGCATATCTGTTTCCTGTTTGAAACAAAGTGAAAAAAAAAGCCATAGAGAATTAATATTTTTTTTCATTTCGTAAGAGGTATAAAAATTAATTAAATAAACAAATAATTATTACCTGAATGGAGAGCCATATTGCTTCCATAACCATTAACTCTTCAAGGTCGACATCATCCCTGAAGAGTTTTCAGAAAAATTACATATATAAAGTCCAATACTGAAATCACTCAAATTAAAGTTACATCAATGCACATTTGATGAGATCAAAATGTAGTTAGAGACATGAAAGCATAATGGTGAAGTGAAACTGTGTTCAAAACCACTTAGTTCCCTAAAACAAGACCAAGTCTAATAACACAGCATGATCTCACGCTAACATTACTTCATTGCAGAACTTAACAAAGAAAAATAAAGAGCAGTCAAGTGGAAAGACAGACCTGCTTCCTCGCTGTCTAACTGATGTGTTCTGAGATGAAGCAGTTTCTGCATCTTCCATAGGAGAATTATAAGACATAGCTGCAAACCCAAGGCAAACAAAAAAGGAGCCAGTCAAAACCGCCTATGTGACATGGTAGGAAGATTAAACATGCTCTATAAGAAAAAGACTGACCTGAAGCTGAACCATATTCAACTTCACCAGCCATTGCGCTTGTGCTAGAGGAACATGATTCCAAACGTTTCTGCATTTTCTCTTCATCATCCTGCATTTCTTTCTGCCTCATCCTTATTTTGGCTTCTATAACTCGTTGCTCCTCCTTCAAAAAGGTTGCAGAGAAAGAACATTACATATAAACAAAGAAGTTTCTTCAAACTTTATTAAGGGAAGTTACAGTGAAAGATCATTTCTAATCTTACAACTTGCTCAATGCCCTTCTCCTCCTTGCTCTTTACTCCACGGTACTCAACAGCATAGTTGGGTGTTTTACAAAAGGGGCACCTCATAATGTTAAGGAGGACATCAAAGTACTAATACAAGACAAGACCCTAAAGGCTCATGAATTATTTTTCAATAACTAGGAGGTGCTGGAGGGACATGAACCTATGACTCCTTAGATACCTACTAGATAATCTAAGAGTTTTAGCCACTGGACCAACTCCTGATTGAGATTTAAGGATACTGAGTAGGCCGAGCTAAATTAGGATTCTTCATTTGCAAAAAGCACTCTGCAAACCAATTATAAAACAAATCAAAATGGTGGAAACATGAAACTAATAAGCAAAAATCGATGAGATATACTTCACCTGTACAAATGCTTTTCATGCAGCATCTTGATCTATTGAGGCTAGGATAGTACTAGAAACACACACACAAGAAGAAACATCAGAGTTACATCTACAATGAATGAGATTGCTATGCATTCTTGGAAAAAAAAAAAACACAAACCAGAAAGCAAATGGGGCATTCTTCGAGTTCATGACAGCTTTCATCATCTCCAGGGTAGCAAGGAGCAAGCTTAGACTCTAGAATCAGTTTCCTAAGCTTTTTAATGTCGACATCGTTGTTCACATACAAACCTTGTGGCTTTGTATACTTTTCTTCCACCGCTTGCCTCCTCCTTCCCACTAGCTTATTACCCATCTCACAAAGTTCTAATCTTTCTTCACATTAACAGCTAACAAAACAAAAAAAACAAATCCTTTTCTACAAATTACAGTCACTATCACTAGTCTAAAGATACATGCTTTGAGTTGAGAACAATCTTCGGTATAAAGGAAGGTTTTTTATTGAACCCTGCACAAAGGTGAATGCAATTTAAGCACATAGTTGGGCTAAAACCCTAAACTTTACATTAATTTTAAAGGAATTAGCAAACATAAAAGATAAAAATCGAAGAGGGAAACCTGAGAAGTTCAGAAGAGAACAAGAAAGGAGATCGAGATGGGTTTTGAGGTAAGCGATAGGAGACACGATCAGAACTTTACTCTGTAGAGATAGAGAGAGAGAGATGCAGTGTTTGTTCCGTATTATATAAAAAAAACAGAGGATTAGATGAAGTTCTGTATCTGAAACTTGTATTTATTTTTCTTTGCTTTTATTTTCTTTCTTTTTTAAAGAAAATTGACGGAAAATCTCTTTCTCGAGAGAGAGAGAGAAGAAGAAGAAGAAGGTGATGAGGTGGTGGTGGTGGCGGAGAGAAGCAAAAGGGTCACAGGTTACGATGGAGTAAGAGGTGACGCAAAGAATCACTCTCTGCTTCTCTCTCTTTGACACGCATAAAACGACGTCGTGTCATTCAGTTTTTGGTTTGTTCACCGGAAAAAGATTATAGAATATACGAAATCTTGTGAAGGCGGTTTTGTCTTAACCACTGAGTTTGGGTTATGTCTTTTTTACTATCGTTATATCCATTTCTTTAATTGTATGCTTTATTTGTCGTATTACATAATTAATCAAAATATTCGTAGTTTCTTTACAATCATAAAAGTGGAAGAAAACACAAAGTATCTTTGGGGTATTGTTTAAAAATTAGATTAGTCGGCGTTAGTGTTACGTTTTATTGAATTATAAGTTTCTTGACGACAATACTTCTTACGGGATTCTAATAGCTACCTAGATTTTTGTTATACATATGATATAAATTTTCTAATAATCGTTGAATCAGCCCCCACTGATTGCAACAAGAAAAGGTGAACATAAATGCCAGAAAGCTAGCTAAATAAAAATATATGTGAGAGGGAAAAAATCGTTTGTATATGTGTTTGGTTGATGGAAAATAATTTGGTTCAACCAACACAAAATGAGCTATGGTTGGTTAGAGAGGGTCAACAATGGCTTTTGTTGCTATGTGCCTTCAGCCATTTACGCACTTACACAAACCTCTTTTCATATATAAACACAAAAAGATCAGTTCACATAATCCTGATTTGGTTGTTGTGATCTAACATATTTAAAAAAAAAAACTGTAGAAGTTTTGTCCAGAAAATATTATGGTACCGTGCTTTCTAAACATATATGTAGACAAAAAGATTAGTATACATTAATATAAGTACTTTGTATAAAATTTTCAAATCCAAAAACTTAAGAAATGTTGTGAAATTTAGGATTTAAAACTGTAAGTTTCTGTATTTTATTAATCATAAAGTGTTCCCTTTATATAGGAGATTACAAGATAGATAAAAGGAAATATTACAAATCATAAACATAAAGGAAAATTGAAATCATAATACAAAGAAAAGGAAATTGAGTTTCATTTTCTCCTAAACCATATAGCCGTCTCTCTCTCTAAGTCTCTCGGCCGCCGCCTCTCTCTCAAGGGTTGGCCGTCTCTCTCTCTAAGTGTATGGACCGATTATGGACCGAGTCGGTTATGGACATCCATCAATTGATTTATAACACTCCCCCTTGGATGCCATAACCATACAGGATTGTAATACGCTTAATGTTGCCTCATTAAAACCTTATCAAGAAAACCCAGTGGGACAAAACCATGATGAAGGAAAAAGAGTACAACACGTACTACTCCCCCTGATGTGAACCCCAGTGGAGGTCTTTCAGCCTACGTATCCCAATCTGATGCGTGAGTTTCCTGAACGTGCAGGTCGTAAGTGCTTTGGTGAATAGGTCTGCTGAATTGTCACTTGATCGTACTTGGACGACCTAGACCTCACCGGCTTTCTGAAGCTCGTGAGTAAAGAAGAACTTAGGCAAATGTGCTTCGTCCTATCACCTTTTATGTAACCATCCATGAGCTGAGCAATGCACGCAACATTGTCCTCATACATCACGGTTGGCTCTTTGCTCTCGGCCATCCCGCAATCAGCTCGGACGTGTTGGGTCATCGACCTCAACCAAACATACTCGCGGCTGGCCTCATGTATGGCCAAGATTTCCGAGTGATTGGATGATGTGGCCGCGATGGTTTGTTTCATGGAACGCCATGATATGGTCGTACCTCCATGTGTAAAGACATATTCTGTCTGTGATCGAGCTTGATGTGGATCTGATAAATAACCAACATCAACAAAGCCAACTAAACCATCTTTGTTATGGTTAGTATAATATAGACCCAAGTCTTTCGTTCCGTGTAGGTAACGAAGAACGTGTTTGATCCTGTTCCAGTGCCTTAGGGTCAGACAGGAGCTGAACCTGGACAGTAGATTCACGGCAAAGGCTATATCAGGCAGTGTATGAGTTGCCAAGTACATCAAATCTCCAATAGCACTGAGATAAGGCATTTCGGGACCAAGGACATCCTCATCGTCCATCTTGGGACGGAATGGATCAGTGTCCAGGCCGAGGGATATCACGACCATGGGACTGGTCAGTGGATGGCAATCAGACATATTAAACCTCTTGAGTACCTTTTCTGTATAAGCCATTTGATGCACAAGGATACCATCATTTCTGTACTCAAGTTGTAATCCCAAACAAAATTTTGTTTTCCCGAGATCTTTCATCTCAAATTCTTTCTTAAGGTATTCAACCGTTTAGGATATCTCTCCAGAGGTTCCAAGGATGTTCAGATCATCAACATATACTGTTATGATCACGAATCCTTGATTTTCGAATTTCTTAATGAAAATACATGGACTGATAGGGTCATTTCTATATCCCTCTTTCACTAGGTACTCACTGAGTCTATTGTACCACATTCGTCCGGATTGTTTCAGTCCATAAAGAGATTTATTCAGCTTAATACAATGTTGTTCTCGAGAACTCTCTTTGTTTTTCAATTCAATACCCTCTGGGACTTTCATATAGATTTCATTATCCAGTGGACCATATAGGTATGCGGTTACAACATTCATTAACCGTAAATTCAGACCCTCTCTCACGGCCAAACTAATTAAAAATCTGAAGGTTGTAGCATCCACCACAGGGGAGTATGTCTCCTCATAATCTATTCCAGGTCTTTGTGAGAATCCTTCTGCAACAATTCGTGCTTTGTATCTCACAACTTTGCCTTTCTCATTTCTCTTTCTCACAAAAACCCATTTGTATCCCTCTGGTTTGATATCATGAGGTGTCCAGATTATTTGGCCAAATACACCTCTTTTTCTCAATGATTCTAACTCCACGTTTATGGCTTCTTTCAATTTAAGCCAATTTGGTCGTTGCATGCATTCATATATAGACGTGGGTTCATAATCCCCATTATCCATAAGTTCAAGTGCTACTTCATAAGCAAATAAATCACCCATGTCGACATGTTATATGTTCCACTGTTTCCCAGACAAAACATAGTTTATTGAGATCTCATTATTATCTGCACCATCAGTACCATGAATCTTGGCATCCCAAGAATCATTGTTTGGCACATCAGGGCCGGCCACATCAGTGGCATCAGTACCAGCCATGTCTAAAGCCGTAGGGTCGCACGCGGACACATCACGAGCTGGATCGTCCGCGGCCATGTCTGGTGTCTGAACAACCTCGGTTTCATTTTCTGCACCTTTCTTTGTTTTCCGAGGGTTCTTATCTTTGGAACCTATTGGTCTACCACGTTTTACACGTTGTCTAGACTCTGTATCAACTTGATTTTGTCCTTCTTGAACATCAATTCTTATTGGTGCATTCGCAGCTGGTATATATGACTTTGTCACTCTTTTCGGGTCAGCAAAGGAATCTGGCAATTGATTAGCTAGCTTTTGTAAATGAATGATCTTTTGAACTTCTAGATCACATTCTTGAATTCGAGGATCTTGCCAAGATATGGATGTTTGATTCCATGAGATTTATTTTACCATTTTACTGCTATCACCCCCTAATGTTGGAAGTTCGGATTCATTAAAATGACAATCCGCGTATCTGGCCTTAAACAAATCACCCGTAGTTGGCTCAAGATACTTTAAAATCGTGGGGGAATCAAATCCAACATATATCCCCATCCTCCTTTGAGGTCCCATCTTTGTTCTCTGTGGTGGAGCTATTGGAACATAAACGGCACAGCCGAATGTCCTAAGATGGGATATGTCTGGCTCATGACCCGTAAGTAATTGTAATGGGGAATACTTACGTTCACTTGATGGCCTGATGCGTATGAGCTCGGCCGCGTGAAGGGCCGCATGTCCCTACGCTGAGACCGGAAGTCTTGACCTCATGAGTAATGGTCGAGCTATGAGCTGTATGCGTTTTATAAATGATTCGGCCAAGCCGTTCTGTGTATGTACATGTGCCACAGAGTGTTCCACACTTACCCCTATGGACATACAGTAGTCATTAAACGCTTGGGAAGTGAACTCACTAGCATTGTCTAGACGTATAGTCTTTAAAGGAAAATCTGGAAAATGGGCTCGTAATCGAATTATCTGAGCAAGCAACCTGGCAAATGCCAAGTTCCTGGTTGACAGGAGACAAACATGCGACCATCTAGTGGACGCATCAATGAGGATCATGAAATATCGAAATGTTCCACAAGGTGGGTGAATTGGTCCACAGATGTCTCCTTGAATCCTTTCTAGAAAGTTTATAGTCTCTTTAGTGACTTTAACTGGTGATGGCCTAGAAATGAGTTTTCCTTGGGAACAAGCAACACACGATAGGTGCTTAGGGATGATTCGTTTCTCTTTAAGGGAATGGCCGTTTGAGTTCAGGATCAGTTTACACATCATGGTCGAACCGGGATGGCCAAGCCGGTCGTGCCATAGAGTGAAATTGTCGATTGCCTCTTTATTAAAAGTGGCATTGGCCTCGATCATACTGGCTTTAGTATGGTAAAGACCAGTAGATAGTGCGGGTATGGATTCTAAGACTTTCTTATGACCTTAGGCGAGATCAATGATCTGGAGGAACTCTTTGTGTCCTTCGCCCTTGGTTTCAATATGATAGCCAGTCAATCGAATGTCTTTAAAGCTTAATAGACTTCTCTTAGAGTTGGGTGAATACAAGGCATCTGATATCTCAAGATGTGTACCCATAAGCAACAGGATATTGGCCTTGTTGTGCCCCTCTATGAGACTAGCAATACCCGCAATGGTGGAGATGGTGGCGTTTTTCAGAGTTAGGTTTATGAAGTATCTCTTATCTTTTAAGATCGTGTGGCTTGATCCACTGTCCACAACAAGTACATCCTTGTTCTTGTTTATTTCTAAACAACATTCAAAAGAATGCTACTTAGAGACTTCATATATAAAATCATTTCATTTCTTATTAAGTTTTCAAGTTCAAAGAAATGACAACATAGAAACACCAAAACATAGAATTTTTAGATTACAAATGTCGAAATCATACTTCAGTCTTTAAGACAATCTGAAGTTTCATAATCCATAAGATCGTCCTTCTCATGATCGAAGTCTTTTTCATTGTCTTGATAGGTCATGTGGGCTTCAGGATTCTTCCCTTTCAAACTCTCTTGATAGAGATCAACTAGATGCTTGAGAGTCCTACAAGTCTTAGCCCAATGATTGCCCATACCACATCTATGGCACACTAATTTACTTGAGTTGGTCGAGTGTTGAGGTTTTAACGAAGATCCATGGCCGCGACCATGGCCTCTTCCAAATGAGCCACGATCTCGTCCATGATCTCATCCATTATGATTCCCTCGTCCGTGGCCAAAGGAACTTCGGCCACAGCTATGTCCGTTTCTACTTCCTCGACCACGGCCATGATAGTCGTTTCTTTTGACATGGTGGGACTCTTTATTGTCCTCAGTGGTGTGTGCTTCAGGTGGTGCTGCTGAGCCAACAGGTCTCATCTCACTGTTTTTCATTAATAATTCATTATTCTGCTCATCAAGCAAGAGACAAGAAATAAGATCAGCATATGTCTTAAAACCTTTCTCACGGTACTGTTGTTGTAACAGCACATTGCTTGTGTGGAAAGTGGAAAAGGTTTTCTCAAGCATATCCTCATCTGTAATACTTTCACCACACAGTTTCAATTTTGAAACGATCTTAAACATGGCCGAGTTGTACTCGTCCACGGACTTATAGTCTTGGATTCTTAGATCTCTCCAATCAGACCGAGCCTTAGGTAAGATCACTGTTCTCTGGTGATCATATCTCGATTTCAATTCGTTCCAAAGATCTAGTGGATTCTCAATGGTTAGATATTGATCCTTGAGACTCTCAACTAGATGATGACGAATGATCATGATGGCTCTGTAACGATCATTCTCATTAAGATTACTGTTCTCGTTGATACATTCACCGAGACCCTTGGATTTCAAGATGAACTTAGCATCAAGTGCCCACTGAAGGTAATTGTCTCCAGATAAATTAAGGGCAGCGAAATCAAGGTTGTTGATTTTCGACATCTGAAATCATAGATTAATATTTTAGATCTTTTGTAATAGTTTTTAAGTTTAAACGATTAGGGTTTTAGGTTCAAACAATCAAACAATGCCTCACGGCCAAGATCTATGCCATACAGCCAATGAGTAAGCCGCACGGCCAAGTTAAGCCACACGGCTATGGATGCATGTGGTTCACTCTTATGCATTTAGTTTGTTATGTAATTGCAATCCTAACATGGTTTCTATCAGTTTATACGAGATGCAAACAAAACAAGAAACCTCTCGGCCAAGCAATAGAACAAGCCACACGGCTATTTGGTTTGATTCAATACCATTCCTAGAATAAGTTCTGAGTATAATTGCAATCAATCAATTGTGATCAGATTCGGATATGAATGCAATAAGGTCACATGGCCACGAGTATGATCAGGTCTAGAATTATTAACCTAGAATGCAGCAAGGCCACACGGCCACAATTCAGATTTGATTTCAAAATAATCTAGACTAGGTTATTAGGGTTTCAGTTTAAACAAGACAAATTCAGATTCAAGTTTAAACAATCCTAATCAATAGTTCTATGTGATTAATCAATGTTCAAATTCCAAACAATACAAATCGATTTTTTTTCAGATTAGGGTTTTGGGAATTTGATTTGATCTAAGATCAAAGGAGTTTAATTTTGAGATTCAAAACCTTCAAGGTTCTGATTTTAATTGATCAATGGATCAAATCTCTATTTTTAGGGTTTGGATCGAACTTATAGAGCTTCGATTTACTCATAGGGGATTGATCTATTATCCTATGGCTTTCATCTTTTAGAGATTAGGTTTTTAGGGTTTCAATCTTTACAAAACAGCCAAATTCGATTTCATGTTTTCAGAATTCGAATTACCTTTAGGTTTTGAAGATTGTAGAACCAGACCACCAAGAGAACCTCGAGCTGGACGATCGGACGCGAGATAGAATGAGCTGGAACGGTCGCGTGCTGGGCTGATCGGGGAACGCGAGCTGTAGCTGTCCGGGATGCAAGCTGAGAACGGATGGGGTCGTCTGAGCTGAGATCGGATGGGGCTGAGACGGGAATGCTTGCTGTAACGAACAAGACGCGATCGGGTTAGGGTTTAGGTGCGATCGGATTAGGGTTAGATGGATCGCCGGCTAGTTTAGGGTTTAAGGGTTTTGCGATTTTGGCTCAGGGAGTTTAGAAACTATCGTGATGATAACGTGTTGTGAAACTTAGGATTTAGAGCTGTAAGTTTCTGTATTTTATTAATCATAAAGTGTTTCCTTTATATAGGGGATTACAAGATAGATAAAATGAAAGATTACAAATCATAAAAAGGAAATCTTAATCATACAATGAAAAGGAAATTGAGTTTTCTTTTCTCCTAAACCATGTAGCCGTCTCTCTCTCTAAGTCTCGCGGCCGCCGCCTCTCTCTCTAGGGTTGGGTCGTCTCTCTCTAAGTGTATGGGCCGGTTATGGACCGGGCCGGTTATGGACATCCATCGATTGATTTATAACGAGAAATTCCATTTAAGAAAATCAACACACTCTTTGGACTTTATGGGCCATCAAAAAACATAAGTAGGTCTTGAGAACGTTCAAGAAATGGGCCGTACTATAATGCAATTTATATTATTGAGTTTGTCAAAATATAATCTTCGTAATTTGACATAATCTCAGAATAACGATCTACTTAAGGAGATGATTAATCAACTAATCACAACATTATCTCAGTAAATGAAAGCGAGATTTGATTTTTTTTTAAGGAGAAAAATATTAAATCGATGTCAACAAAAAACATGAAAATGTTCAACCAATAACATAAATGCAATTTAATGACTCAATTTTCTGACCATAGCTTATAGAACTCTTCCATAGCAGGCATCTCCTTGAAAAATCTATCAAACTCCGTCGTCGTCTCCACGCCTCCTCTTCCACCGCCACCATAAAGCCGTCTAGTATCATGGCCACTTTTATTACCTCCATCGTAAGCGTAAGCGGAGGGAGACTCGTAAGGACCGGAGGCCACGATAGCATCCTTACCGGTGAGTTCTTGAACAACATTCTTGAAGCTACGTGCATCCGTCTCAACGTACTGTGTGTTAATGAACACAACTTTCATTGGCTCCTGTTTCACTTTCCCTCTTCCAGACATTATTAAACTGAGTTTAAAGGAAAAATAATCTGAGAGTTTTAATGTTGATGACGATGGTGATGAATGATTTTTTAGAATGCAGTTTTAGAGCTCTCCCAGATGTTTGTAATTTTATATGCCTGCTTGTATGTGTATATATACAGAGCATATGATATATCTTTGTGGGGCACTGAAGTGGGTCAATTTTCATATTATTTTTTATTATATGGTCCTACATGAAATATACATGACGACCTAGCTTTTTATTTTTTCTGACGCCATGATACATGTCATTTTAGTAGTGGTCTTTGATTTCACTAATTATATATGGTTCTCTAGTTCTAGAAATGCTTACCTTTGATGGTTTGTCTGGACATTTATATTTATACGAGTGTTATATGCTAATGATATGACTACTACATTTTTTCCAAAATGCATAACCTAATTTATTCTGAACAGTATAAACTAAATAAAGTTGTTTACAGTCATCATATCCTTGCTGATTACACTCATAATCACATGGTAATCGATTTTGCGTAAATACGAACTCTTTTTATAGTTAGGAAATGTTGACCGTTAACAGAGTCCAGCAGCCTTCACGGACCAAATATTAAACTGTCATATCACTGTTACTATTTAACAATATTGAATTACGAAAAAAACATATTAACATTTTTCTTATCGCGGTCAAAGCACACCTTCTTTGATGAAACCCCATCACATCAAGTTAAATGCAGCCTATGAAAAAAAAAATATATATATATATATAGAGTTGTTCAAAAAAAAAAAAAATATATATATATATAGAAAATTTAGAAAGTGTTTGCACGTGGTGTAGAATTTGCACGTCCCAAAACACCATTTCACCATAAAAAAAAGGTCTGATATTCATGCTTCTAGAAAAATTAGTTATGTATCTCAGTGATTATAATTTCTTTAAATTACTATCCATGTTTCCTGTTTTGGAACAGGAAAAAAACTATGTGAAAACATAACATAATGAGGTGGATATTGATACATAGTATAATTTTACTCGATTGAAATAAACTCAAACTATTATGGGGTAACTTTTGGTTATATGTCTCTGGACCTTATCAATTCATAACTTGATAGACAGGTATAGTTAATCATACTTTTTAGATACTTTTGTAATAGAGGTTAATTAGAAATTCCACAATGATGCAAGAAGTCAAGGTCCAAGGATAGTTACAGACGATGTTTCATGGAGAGCTTCAAGATGGACCCATCCTCCCTCTATTTATTGCCCTTTGTTTTGTTGACTCATATTCATTCAATCATTCATTCATTCCACAAATTATCTTTCACAAACTGCAAGTACTTTCAAACATGTGTACGGCTATACCTTTGCGATGTCTCTAATTATGTGTAACTATCAGGCTTCAGACTTATTATCCGAGATCCGGATTCGATCTGAGATCCGCTCCGGATCTGTTCCGAAAATAGGATATCTGGGGTGCCCGGATCCGAATCCGGATAGTAAAATTTTGGATCCGTCCAAACCGAATCCGGATCCGGATATTTTAATTTTTAGGTCCGGATATCCGGTTCTGGATCCGTATTTTTAAAACACTTTAATTTTTTTAATTTCATTAATATCTATATTTGATATATTAATATTTATACATGAATTAATCTTATTATCTTATATTTTAGTTTTTACAATAGTATAGACATATATAAATATATTTATAAATATTTAATTTATCTATTATATTAAAAAAAATAGTTTTTTTTAAAAAATATTATTTAAAAAAAATATTATTTTTAATTATTTTTACGGATCATGATCCGGATCCAGATATCCGCGGGTAATAGAATATCGAGACGGATATCCGAAATCCGGATATGCGGAAACCACGAATCCGGATCCGGATATTAAATTCACGGATCCGGGTACCTTGAATTTTCCGGATATCCGGATCCGTCCCAGGCCTAGTAACTATGTATAACCATAGCAAAACTAAGGGGGATGTATTCAATCTAAAATTTGAGATGATTTGACTTTTAATGAGGTTTTAGATGATTTTAAGGAATTGCAGAGAATAAAATAATTTTTGTTAAACTACTCTAGAATATCACCTAAAACCATGGGATTTGAGTTTTATTTTTTTAACTAAGAAACTCCACCCAAACACTCTAAAATCACTTGAAAACTTTAAAACTTCATGTTTCAATAACAGTGGATTTGTCATTTTGACACAAATCACCTAAAACTCTCAATTGAATACACCCCCTTAGACTTATTCATTTTGTCTTTTTCGTATGAAGAAATCACTGGGTAGAATATACAAATTAAGGCAGTAATCAATCAATTATCATTATGCTATACAAATTCATCTAAAAAAAGATATACAGATTCATTATTATTTATGTTTGATATCATAATATTCAGAATATATATATTTAGACACACATAAACATACAAAGGCAAAGTCAAGCTTGGCTATGTATAACAAATCAGAGTAATTAAGATTTTGACTAAAAATATATACTCGGACCCTGCATGTTTTTTTCTTTTATATTTTATCGCCTTTTAGATAATTATTAAATCATTTAATAATTTTGATAAAGTATCACAAAATCTCAATTCTGGTGACAGTGAGCTATTTCGGAAAGCCCAACCCACAGTCTGCTATATCTATGAAGTTTAATAATTACAACCAGATCCAAAATCTATAAATTTTACACCTAAAAGCCGCTATTGCCCAAAAAATCAATCATCCAAGGCCAAACACAACCAACCTTAAATATGATACAATGTTTCTTTTGGGTTCAATCAAATATTTAATACATTGGGATATTTTCCACTTTATATTATATGTTTTTGGTAAGTGATCCCAACTTTGGTATCTTAGAGCATATGCAACGGTGGACTCCTTCTTGGAGTCCTTACCACTATTTTAGTTTTTTTTTGTTTGAATAGTTAAGGATTCTAGTAAAAATAGTGTGTCCAATAGTGATCTCCGATTAGGAGTCTTACACATATATACATATTTCCCTCCATCCAATGAGACGCGGCCACGTCACTAAGGACTTGATCCTTAAACTCTTTGTCTAAGGATTGCTCCTTACCGAATTGGGCTTTGATAATATTATTTTATCTGGATTCGCCTAGGATATAGCGCTAAGGATTCGTCTAAATGGACCGTTGCGGATGCTCTTAGAACACCATCTAAATATTTACTCCACGACTTAAAATTGACCCTGACTTTTTCTAAAATATTTATAGCCTAATACCAGTAGTCTAAACCGATGCTAACACTAAAACCAAACCTCCTAAATTCAATTGTTTTAGTTTTAGATATAGATTCGTGTTAATATTACTTCTCCTTCGCAATAAACAAAGAACAAAGTTTTTATCTGAATCCATCTCATGCTATACTAACAGCCATTCTCTTTAATTCGAATGAGAGTTTTGGCTTCTTCAATCATTTGGTGAAAGAAATCTTTGGATGTCAGCTGCAGTTGATCAATAAGCAAGGCCATATGTAAGTGTATCATATATATCTGAATCCATCTCATGCTATACCTTTGGATCCTTCAATTTTCTTTCTAGGGTTTCACTGCTTAGGTTTCGAATCATGGGCGAAGTGAAAATCTCTGCAATTTCAGATAATATGTTGGTTGCGCAGTGACGAGAAAAAAGAAACTCGGATTTTGAGAATTCATGAGATGAGAAAACGAATTGGTTCTTTGAAGAAGAAAGCCATCAATGCTACTAACAAATTCAAGCACTCTCTCAAGAAGAAAAAGTGAATTGAAAAACGAAAGCTGAGTCGGTTCTGTCTCCATTGAAGATGTTCGTGATGTCGAGGTGTTTCAAGTAGTTGATGAGTTTAGACACTCTTTGGTCATGGACGAGATGCTATCCTCTAAACACACATGATGATGAGGTTCTCGAAGGCAAGAAAATTCAATATTGAGAAAGCAAAGCAAATGTGGGCTGATATGATCCAGGACTTTGAGTTTGAAGGGATTAATGATGTCTCTTTACACGTCCTTTGTTGTTGCTATTGTTGATGCATGGGTCCATTAGGTATTTGGTACAGATATCCCTGGTGGAAAGAGAAGGAGATATTCTCGGAGGAGAGGAGGGAGCAATGGATGTGTCCTCTGACGCTAAGAGAGGCGGCGTCGGTTCTAAAAGCACCAGGATTCAATAAAAGTTGATATACATTGCAGTTGGTGAGATTTATGGGTGCAAGCATACACTGTCTGTCCTAAGAGAAGCATTCCGGAATTGTCAGTCTACCAGTACCAGTCCTGGTTTCCCTACCGAGTGGTCGATCGCGTCTCTCATTATATGTGCAATTGTTCTTCTATTTTTACTCTCACATGTGGTTATAGGTAATGAAATGCTATTGGAGTAGGCAGAGTTGCAACAGTTTCAGAACCATTTGTCTCAAATCACTGGTCTAAATTTTATTGTGTTTGTGGCTAGCAACACTTTTATTCCCATGTATGATGGAAACATGGCAAAAATTGTGGAAGGCCGTCAGATGTAATATTAAAATTGAATCCATTTAATTTTCATGAAAACCGATAAAGTAGTGCTAAGGAAAAACATATATGTGATTCTTGACTTACTAGATTGAGTTCGCAGGTATCTCGGGTTTAGGAAAACAGTCCTGCTTGACCACAAGAGACTCTTGCTGCTACTGGACTTTCATCACAACAAGCATGAGGGATCAGTTTGCAATAGCTGTCAAGGAAGCCCGTGAGAGAAGAACAGGAGCACCAACACATCGAAGAGTAATCTCACATCAAACTATGGAGGAAGAATAGTTTTATGCAAACCCTCGGGAATGTCTTTGTGAAGGTACAAATTGCCACAGCATATTTGGTCATAAAAATTCCAGTTTAACATGTTGTAAATCATGTTTTTAGAAGAAAAAAAATTGTCAAGTCATGTTTTTAGCACATTATCTCATTGCCCATGAAAGAGGACGAGATGCAAAACACTTGGAACAGGACCTGCTAAGTAGTTCATTCGTTGAGTTTTTTTTCTGCAGAGTTGCTGATTATTTATTTGTTTTTATGTAAGTTAAGATGTAACTAAAACATCATTGTCTATCTCCTTATAGAAATTTCAAAAAATTAATTAGTATATATTTAAATGCATAATTTATTCTAATTGTATATACTAATTAATTTTAGACCAGGGATTTGAAATAAACCCGGCGAGTTGTTAGCAATTTTATACCTAGGTTCTAGACAAATTATCTAGACCAGAGATTTGAAGCAAACCCGTCTTAAAAATAAAAATTAGAATAAAATACAAAGAAACTGAAAATTGAATTGACTCAATCTTAAATTAAGATGTTAGTATTTAAAATATAAATTAAGGACTTCCATTTCATAGTTAATTGATATTAAAATTTCTTAGATAAATCATTTTTGGTGAAGAAAGAATGAAATTAATGAGTCAACCTACTTTATTTTCATAAATATAATTTTTTAATTTAAACTAATATAAAATTTTGGTATAAAATATTACATAGAATAAAATAGTACAATATATAATATATTGAAAATTATTTATATACATATATATATATATAATCGATAATCATATTATATAATCATACTATAAATTAAACACTGATTTAAATTATATAATGTTATTGTCTACACCCAAAAAAGGATCTATCAATTCATCTCAAATTTTGATTTCGACAAATATATTTCAATACAAAGTAGAAAAAAAAGTAAAACAAAATTAAAGTATCATGTGTTTATAACATGTCAAAATTGAGTAAACTATATAACACATTATACCAAAATATAAAACTGATAACACATCTCAAACTTTCATATCTATAAATAAATCACTTAAAATAGAACCAAACTTAATACAAAAATAAATAATGAACACAAGTCAAACATTAAAGGGGAATTTTAATAGTTACCATATTGTTGTTACCATTATTTATGTTTACCACCACAAGAGATATTTTCAAAATACATTCTTCATTAAGGGACAAAAGATTTTTATAACATTCCTCTATATATATATATATAGGGAATTGCCAAAAATGTCACCTTCATAATACTACTTTTCATGTTTACACTAATCATTTTTACTCTTATTTTTAAAGAGAGAGAAAATATTTTTAACCCTAGGGTTAACTAATCAAGATTTAGGGTTTAAAATTGAAGAGTGGGGTAAGGTTTTTAGAATATGAAATTTAGGATTCTAATAAATATATAAAATAAATACTTAAAAATTTAATTTAAAAAAAAAAATTCAAAAAAAAATTATTTTCAAAAAGATTCTTTTTACAAAACAATTCTTAAAAGAAAAAATTCAAAAATTTTTTTATAAAAATTTCTCGAATTTGAAAAGTATTATCCGAAAAATATTATTTTTTACATAATTATTTATTATATATATACAAAGAACAAATGTATAATAATCTTTTGCCTCTTAACGAAAAATGTATTATTAAAGTTGTCTCTTTAGTGGTGGTAAACATGAATAATGGTACAAACAAAGTGGTAAACATGAAAATTCTCTATTTATCTAATAAATAATTATTTAAATAAATAAATAAAATTTAAATAAATAATTTTTTAACAACCGAAATTTATTATATTATTAGAACTTGATGGATATCTTTGTTGGAGACCCAGATGGCGGCTCAACAGGCGGGCTATGAAGCACAGAGGAGGCTGAACCAGCAAATGATGGAGATGATGCAGAGGATGTACCCGAACGAGGTGTTCCCGGACGTGCCAGACCCGTAGTTTTTTTTTTCCACAAACTCAGAATATTTTATTTTAATTTGTGAAACTTTGAATATTAATTAATATGATTTTAATTTTACTTTTAATTTCACATTTTCGAATTTAAATTTCAGAAATTTTATTTTTTTTTAAAAAATTAATATTTTTTACATTCCGAGGAAATTAATTTTATTTTTCACTCGATCGATCGATGCGCTTTTGGACATAAATCCATCGATCGATGCGCTTTTCCGAGGGACATGTTCCCTCGGTTTATTCCGAGGGAATGTTCCCTCGGTATATACCGAGGGACATTTCCCTCGGAATATACCGACGGACTATTTCCTCGGAAATTTCCGAGGAACCGTTCCCTCGGAATATACCGAGAGAACGGTTCCTCGGAATAAACCGAGGAAATAGTTCGTCGGTATATTCCTATCGATCGATGTATATATGTCCAAACACGCATCGATCGATGAACTTCCGAGGAAATATCCCGACGAAGTTCTCCCTCGGTATATTCCGAGGACATTTCCGACAAACTAGTGATCCTCGGAATTTCCTCGGAAATTTATTTCCTCGGAATTCCGTCGGAAATTTCTGAGGGATTTCCGAGGAAAGAAGAAATTCCGAGGAATTATTTCCGACGACGTGTTTCGTCGGTATGTCGTCGGAATAACGATATTCCGACGAAATTCCGACGATTTTTTCCCTCAGAATACATGATGTTTTCTTGTAGTGTAGTGTCTTGAGTTGCGAACCCAGCTGCTACACTTCATGTGTCAAGCTCAACTCCTCATTGACTTCGTGTTACTTCATATCTTGTTACTCCTCGTGAACTTATCAACAACACAAACTTGCTGTCAAAATCACGAAAATGTTCAAGTGCTTGAACAGAAACCTGAACATTTTTCTGCAAGTTGATTTCCTCCTTGGCCTTTCGATTCCACTCATGCGCATTGAGCCTTGAATCAAAGTCCTTCAATTTTATAAAACATCATTCTAACCATATATGCTTCAGTCCTGAAATAAATTTTGATTCTCTACTTGTTTAAACCACTTCAGCCTTGAACACCTTTTGTACTGCTATTATTTCTAACAGAACACGCCATCCAGCTAAACACCTTGCTGAACAGACTTTCGACACAATCCTGGTGAAACCCTCATGCTGTAGTAGAACATTGATGTCACACTGAAACCTTTAGAACCAACTGCAAACTTTGCAGTCACTCATGCTACATATCTCTGAAACAGTCTTTGACTTACCCTTGATGTTCTTGACCAGATTACACTTTAGCATCACTTTGTACCGCTACTATCACAAGTAGGTCACGCCGCCTAAAACCACATGACTAGGAAGACTTTCGACACAAATATCTTTGCTCCACCATCTGATCAACATGTTCTGCAACAACAGAACCCTACTAACAGATTTATACCCCACTGCTAGTTAAATGAACTGAGCCTCATACCATCGAATCTATGACACGCCTTGGCTCTCCTCACGAGCTGCATGTGATATCTTATCTAGAATCCCTGATATCTCTCCTTTACTCAGCTGTGAATTCATTATCTCAGTACCCTTCTTGTATTGAGATGTCTCAATTACCAAAACATGTGCATCACCATCAACGACTTGAGTACGCCCGTTAGTCATTGAACCCGACATTAGCAAATGGACTTTCCTGAGGAAACTGCCTCTGTACTCCCCTTTGATGCAAACATAAATCCAGAACTACACTTGTTCTGTTCCTTTAAATGCAATCGGCTTCTCCTTGCATTTAGACCTTCATGAAGCTTCTTTCACTTCCATGACTTGAGCTTAAGATGAGCCTGCTTATGGAGAACAAGTCTTACCCTTCTTGAGATGGACAAACTGTAAGACAATTCCCTGCAATCCCTACATGTCTTCTAACAGTTTCTTACTTTACTTCATCTCACCATTCGTCATCTTCACTGCTCAATATTTCAGTATCTCTTGATACTTACTTCCCTTCAGTTTAACCAAGTACCTCACCACGTGTTATCTTGCATCATACTCGGCTCTGATTTCGGGGTCCTCTGTATCAACCTCACTACAGTGGAAACCAAAAATCTCTTTAACCTGATCTGACTCCCCCGTGTGAAGAACCACGTGACCACCAGCTTCCATTAAACTTTGCGATTTTCTTCCGTCTCGCTTGGAAGCTTCTTCATATGTCTCTCCTCCTCTGAGGCGTGGACTCCATGAATCAATGAGCATGTGCTCTGATACCACTTGTTGCGCAATTTAACAGCTCTGATACCACTTGTTAAGTATTCATACACTCTGATACCACTTGTAAAGTCAATCGTAACTCTAACAAGACTTTTTTGTCCCATGATCTTTCCCATTAATTCAATCCTTGTTCATGACTCAAGAATTTTTCACCCAGTTCACGGCCACTATGAAGTATCGTAAAACACCTCCAATGTGGTTTACAAGATCATAACTCTCTCTGTCCTGGGTATACAAACCCTAGAAAGTATACAAGAGAATACATGAGATTACATGGCTAAGAGTTAAGCCTAGAATAACATATCTATCTCTAGCTTACTCTATCTCTCCAAGAGATACCATGGAAGCTCTCATCTGAGGCTTGAGGCTTCAGCCTTCAAGAAGTTTAGTTTGTGCTTAGAGATCCCTGTCGTGATCTTTTCTTCTTTGTATTGTCAGCACTTAACCTAATGGGCTTCGTTGATTAGGTCCATAGGTTATCCGCACGGTACTTGTCTAAGCCGGTCCAAGTTGAACACGTCTGATGGGCTTGACCAAACCTCAATATTAAAAGAGGTATGATAATTAAGATATTAACTTTACATAAAAAGTCAATATACATGAATTAACCAATTTTTCATTTTACCTTAACAAGCATTCGCTACAAACAACAGCAAAAATAAAAACACGGGGTCAGCTGACCTCCTCTCCTGCACAAGTAGTTCTATTATCATTGTCTACATCCACATGGCCACATTAAATTTACTAATTTGCTAATCTCTAAAAATATTCAAACATATAAACATGCATGCCTTGTTTTTCACGTCTACTGTATTTTTCTTTGAAGTTATATACAAATTTATTTCATAATTGGATTTTTGTTATATCTCATATCACATTATTTGATTTCAATGTTTTCACCACAACTTTTTGAAACAACTAATCAATCATACATGAAAACATTTATTTTTTACATATACATCATAACTTGTTTTTTATAAAACGGATATATATTTCTTATAAAGATATAATATGTTTGAATGAAAATATTTTATTTAGTCTATATGGTTTATATAGAATATAATACCACTCTAAAATATAAGTAGTGTTTTAAACCTATATTATATTAAATATTTATATAGTATAGTTTAATTTTAATTTTACATTGGAAATAATATTTAAACATATAGATTACAGAGAATTCGCAAAATTATTTGAAAACTACGTTCGAGGACTGATATATTTGAATCCATAATGTTGTGACGCAACCTTTCGAAATGTAGACACCACTTGTCAAAATATACAATTGAATCAAAATATATACTTTCACATGCTAGAGTACTAAATAGTTACAAAAACATTCCCTCCGTTCTTAAATATAGGATGTTTAGAAAAAAAATTTATGTTCCAATATGTAAGATGTTCTCATATTTCGAGTTAACTTTAACTTTATCAAAAACTGTGTAACCAATCAAATTTAATAGTTATATTTTATAATTGGTTCAGTTTTTTTTTAATTTATAGTTTTAATACTATATTTTACATAAAAATAATTTTTTTTTTGACAACAATAACTAAACTATGATAAGAAACCAACCGGTTCGGAAAACCAAACCGGTGGGGTAGAATCGATATAAAGCACAGCTGAAAGAGAACTCTGAGCACCTCATGCAAGCTTGTCCACCACTAGATTAGTTGCTCTTGGTATATGTCGAATCTTGAAGGAAAGGAAGAAACACTTACTGCGTCGAAATTCTTCCATGTGTGTAGCAAAAGTTGGCCATTCGTCTGGTGAGGACACCATCTTCACCAATTGATAACAGTCTGTTGCAAAAACTACGTCTGAAAAATCAAGGGTCTTCATGCACTCCATAGCCCATATCAAAGCTTTACATTCGGCATGTAGAGCTGGTAAGCTTCTTATCGCCCCCATCATCTTCTCTTCTGATCCTACTTCTCTGCAGAACCATTCCTGCCCCGTGAATTTGTCATTCTCCTTCCAGGCACCATCTATAAAACAGATTTTTGACTGTCCCGATGCTTGCCATTCAAAGTTTTGTGGGCCCAAAACTTGTCTTTCTGAAATTGTAGTCTGAGCCTCCGCCCATACCTCGCTCTCCACTTCCGCATATCTAAGTATTTCCTGAGGATTTCTATCCCTATTATTGAAAACTTTATTATTTCTATTTTTCCAAATGTACCACATAATCCATGGAAAGTTACTAAAATCATGCTCTTTTGACAATCTCTAGAAGAGATAATCCATATTGGTAAATATCGAATTTGTTGGGAAAACACCAGGGGCTGAAGGGATTTTTGATAAAGCACAAGTTTGCAGAGGTAGAGGACATTCAAATAAAGCATGATTAACTGATTCTTCCTCTGTGCCACAAATACTACATCGGGTATCACAATTAATCCTCCGTGACATTAAATTTTTTGCAACCGATATAGTATAGTACATGAGAGAACTTGCCAAACAAAATGTCTCAATTTCGGAGGACATTTAAGTTTCCAGCAAAAAGCCAAAAGTGGTTTTCTTAATAATCGTGTTTTACCTAAAACGTCTTACATTTAGGAACGGAAGGAGTATATAATAGTATACTAAATGCTCTCTCTCTCTCACACACTTTCTCTCTCTCTCACTCTCTCTCTCTCTCTCTCTCTCTCTCTCTCTCTCTCTCTCTCTCTCTCTCCCATGTTTCTCCACTTTCTTTTCATTCTTTTCTACTTTCTTCGGTCTTCTACTTGTCCATCTTTTTTTTTCATCCTCTCTTCATCATCCTCATCTTTTCTCGCCCTTCTTTCTTACCTTCCTTCCTTCCTCTCTCTTTCTTTTGATTGAGTTAACTAGGACTGCAGATAATGAGATATTGTAATATGATTTAGCCTTTATTGTATCCTATGGGTTGGATGTTTTCCTTTTATTTGGATTGACTAGTGCAGTTGATAATGAGAAATTGTACTATGTTTAGTATATGTGTTTATGTTGGAGAGAATATCTCACATTGAAAATATAAATGAGACTTGAATACTATAAATGGGATTTGAATAATATATAAGGAATTTGGACCAATCCACTTACCGCCAATTGGTTTTAAGTTGGAAGCCAATGAAACTTGTCATGGTATCAGAGTGGGCCCACACCCTGACCCATTAATCTGGTCCGGAAAGTGGCATGATCAATCCATTAGCGCTGATGGTCCATAGAAGGCTCAGTTACTCCGAGATTGCTAGAAAAAATAAAACATTATCTCAGAGGGGGTATGATGGATTCTGCGAGATTAATGGTAATATGCACTATTATATCAAGGGAGAGTGTTGGAGAGAAGATCCCACATTCTCTTCATCATCCTCATCTTTTCTCGCCCTTCTTTCTTCCTTACTCTTTCTTTCTTTTGATTGAGTTAACTATGACAGTAGATAATGAGATATTGTAATATGTTTTAGCCTTTATTGTATTCTATCGGTTGGATGTTTTCCTTTTATTTGGATTGACTAGTGCAGTTGATAATGAGAAATTGTACTATGTTTAGTATATGTGTTTATGTTAGAGAGAAAATCTCACATTGAAAATATAAATGAGACTTGAATAATATATAAGGGACTTGGGCCAATCCACTTACCGCCAATTGGTTTTAAGTTGGAAGCCAACGAAACTTGTCATGGTATCAGAGCGGGCTCACACCCTGACCCATTAATCTGGCCTGGAAAGTGGTCTGATCAATCCATTAGCGCTGATGGCCCATAGAAGGCTCAGTTCTTCCGAGATTGCTATAAAAATAAAACATTATCTCGGAGGGGGTATGATGGATTCTGCGAGATTAATGGTAATATGCACCATTATATCAAGGGAGAGTGTTGGAGAGAAGATCCCACATTGGAAATATAAATGAGACTTGAATATTATATAAGGGACTTGGGCAAATCAACTTACCGCTAATTGGTTTTAAATTGGAAACCAATGAAACTTCTCAATTTATATATCTCGCATGTCCACCATATTTGGTGTTCTTTCTATATGTTACTTTGCTTATACTATCTTATGCAACAATATGTAGTATAGTATGCCCTATTTTAGTATATCCAATGTGTTTCTTTAAAAATGCATGCAACAGTCATTATCCTCCTTCCATGTATTATGGGTATAAAACAACTCCTTCCTCATGCTATGTATTATTGCTGTAAATTGATTCAACCATCATTATCCTCCTTCATGTATTATGAATATGAACCAACCCTTCCTCATGCTATATATTATTGCTATGAACTGATTGTTCTATCTTTTTTTTTAACAACCGAAATTTATTATATTATTAGAACTTGATACAAATACATAATACAAATGAAATAAAAAAAACAAATAGTATAGTAAAAATGATTAGAAGACAATAATAGATCAAGTGATATAAAACAGCGGTCTTCTTTATTAGTAGAGTATTAACTCTAATAATCTTCTTGCGAACATTAGATCTTCGTCGCATCATTAACACCAACTTCCTTTGTTGTATTATGTTAACCTTGACCCAGATTAGAGCTATAAATGTTCTCCGGTAAAGAAACCAATGTACTGATTCAACCGTGAAGAATAAAATCTGAGATGGCTAACTTTCAACGACTGTAAGAATGTCGCCATACAACAAAGAGAAGACATCTTTCATCATGTACTGTTGTTTTTTCCATGGTGGTTTCTATGGTTTCAACGCTAGATCAGATTTATCTATATTTTGATACCAAATATATTGTATCAAAATATAGATTTTAAAAGATTTTTCACCTTTTATGTGAAGTTGCTATTCCATTTTTGATCTCGTCGTGTACCTTCTTCAATCCGGTTTGTAATTTTCCTGGATCCCAAATTCTTCGACCAATAATCTATCTAACACGAGGGAATAACAATCGTGCATTTGAATTTTGACAATATTTTGTCACGCTAACATCGCAGTAGATGCTCTCCACCGCGGAGATGAAAAATGTCTGAACAGAATTGCCATAGAAACATTCCACTCTGAAATTATAATTGGATTCCAATAACCAATTACGTACCGGATAGTGATGTGTTGCATTTGCAGTTGGTGATGCTTGAAAAGAACTCGAAATGTTAATACTCTGATTTCGATCAAGAGTCTTCATCGTCATCATCAAAACATGATCCTCCACGTGGTTGATTAGAAGAAAAAGAGATATAAGAGCATTGTATATGCATCTCTGGATAATAACCATAATCATGGCCATTGTCAACATCGAGAACATCCTGTAAACTATCACAGGAAACACTCTCAATGCCTTCATCGGAGTCAAAACTTGATCTATTGAGAAGAAACCGTCATCGCACAATCAATCGCCACTAACCGTTTTTTCTCTCAACTACTTTTTTTTTAATAAGTGTAGTAGATTGTTCTATCCTATATATTTAATGAGTGTAGTATAGAATAAAATGTAAGTTATGCAGAGAAGATTTTTAAAAAAAATTGACACATCCCCTCCCCCCCCCCCCCCCAAAAAAAAAATCTTTACATGGTTGTTTTTGTAGTTTTTCTTTTCATAATGGTTATATGGAAAATTAATTGTTATATTATCTCATAAACAATTTTTAAAAGCCAGTTTTCTTTTTTTTTTTGGTATGATTAAAAGCCAGTTTTCTTGAAAAAAGTTGCAATCATTTAAAGTTAAAAATAACATTTATTTCTCTAACGAATGTCTCATAAAAAAAAATAGTTTGTTACAACTACATAGCTTTAAGACATGTAAAATTGAGTAGCAAGGAGGCGATAACACCCTTCTTTCTTCCTTATATATATACAGAGAACCTCCTGCCTTTGTTTCCGCAATATACATACATCTCTCTTTCTCTCCCGAAATATAAACAAACACACAAACCTGGTAATGAAGAAACCAATACAAAACCTATAAACGCAGCGTTTTATCAAAACACGACAGGATCAATCGACCATGGCTTCTACTTCTTCTGCTTCGAGACCCAATCTTAAATCTCTATCATTCTCCTCTTCGTCAACACTCAGGGACAAGAAACCAACCCCTTGCTCTGTTTCTTACCCCGTCAACAAAACATTTCCCATCTCGTCGTCTCTCCAACCTCCGGCTACGTATAAACCGACTTCTTGGAAGAAACTATGTAAAGACGTCGCATCCTTAATCCCTAAGACGAAGAACCAAGCACAGAGAACCGCCGCTGCGATTTTAAACGCGGTGGAGAACGCCATGGTCTCCTACGAGCGCCGCCATCATCCGCTCCCTAAAACGGCTGACCCCGCCGTACAAATAGCCGGAAACTTCTTCCCGGTCCCGGAGCAACCAGTCATACATAACCTCCCGGTGACCGGAACAGTGCCAGTGTGTATTCAAGGAGTTTACGTCAGAAACGGAGCCAACCCGCTTCACAAACCAATCTCCGGCCACCATTTATTCGATGGAGACGGTATGGTACACGCTGTCCGGTTCAATAACGGTTCGGTTAGCTATTCATGCCGGTTTATCGAAACAAACCGGTTTGTTCAAGAGCGAGAACTCGGTCGATCTATCTTCCCCAAAGCAATTGGAGATCTTCACGGACCCTTGGGTATCGCCAAGCTCATGCTCTTCAACGCCCGAGGGCTACTCGGGTTAATCGACACGACCCGCGGACTCGGTGTGGCTAACACCGGTTTAATCTATTTCAACGGTTATCTCTTAGCCATGTCCGAAGACGATTTACCATACCATGTAATAATCACCCAAACCGGAGATTTAAAAACTTCGGGTCGGTACGATTTCAACGGTCAGCTCAAAGCCGCAATGGTCGCCCACCCGAAACTCGACCCGGAAACCGGAGAACTATTCGCTCTCAGCTACGACGTCGTATCAAAGCCTTTCTTAAAATACTTCAGGTTCACATCCAACGGTGAGAAATCTCCAGACGTCGAGATTCCACTTGATGAACCGACGATGATCCACGACTTCGCGATCACTGAGAACTTCGTGGTGATACCAGACCAACAAGTGGTGTTCAGATTAACCGAGATGGTCAGAGGTGGCTCTCCTGTGGTTTACGACAAGGAGAAGAGATCAAGATTTGGTGTTTTGAACAAATACGATAAAGATGCCTCGTTGATTCGATGGATCGAAGTGCCTGATTGCTTCTGTTTCCATCTCTGGAACGCTTGGGAGGAGCCAGACACAGACGAGGTTGTCGTGGTAGGGTCATGCATGACGCCACCTGACTCAGTTTTCAAAGAACACGACGAAACACTTCAGAGTGTTTTGTCGGAGATAAGACTAAACCTGAAAACAGGGGAATCTACACGTCGACCGGTTATTATCTCCGAAAAATTAAATCTTGAAGCTGGTATGGTAAACCGGAATCTTTTAGGTAGAAAAACCCGGTTTGCTTACCTTGCTATAACCGAACCGTGGCCTAAAGTGTCCGGTTTTGCTAAAGTGGACTTATCGACCGGAGATGTTCAAAAATATGTTTACGGAGATGGGAAATACGGAGGAGAGCCTCTGTTTCTGCCAGAGGTTTCTGGTTATGGAGAAGACTGTGGTTACATTATGGTGTTTGTTCACGACGAGGAGAAAGTGAAATCGGAGCTACAGATCATTAACGCCGTGAGTATGAAGCTTGAAGCTACGGTTACGCTTCCTTCGAGAGTGCCTTACGGTTTCCACGGAACGTTCATGAGTAATGATGATTTATGTAGAAGATGGATTCGACCATCCCACAGGGCCCGAGGAATAGGAAGGCCTGGCCTTAGTTAGGAAGAGCGACGGCTCGATCTGTTGGCTCGAGAGTCAGGTCTCTCGGCTTGACTCTTGAGTACTTCTAGCTGACCATCGTCGACTGAAGAGCGTTCGGCTCAGCGTTTGCTCGAACACCTACGGGCCTCTCGGCCCAGCAAAGGAGGCCCACCAAGATGGCGTAAAATTAGGTCAAGAGCGAGGCATCGGGACGTCTATATAAGGGAAAGAAGAGACAACGAGAAGAGGATCCGAAATCACTGACCAACACTTGACGGCTAAATTAGGGTTTTCACCTTTACTTCGTCTCGCCGTTAGTTATACTTCTCCGGTAGCTTATCGAGCCACCGGTTTCCTTTCTGTCGCACTCTCCTCTTATTTCCTTGTAACCGATCGAACGTTTTCTCTCCGACCATTAATAAGACGTCTTTGTTTAAGCCCACATCTTATTTATTACCGTTTCACGATCAAACAGTTGGCGCCCACCGTGGGGCCCTAGCAAAGTAACGTCAGAACGATGGTCGTTAGCAATGATAGTTCAGGCGAGGAGCGCGAAGCTCTCGAGGCGACGCCTACGCCTACACCAGCAACTCCACTTCCCCATCCCGCAACCATGGAAACTATCCTGGCGCGCCTGGCCCTACAAGAAGCGGCACAGAAGGCGGCAGTTGACCAAATCACGGCGATAGCAAAGATCCTCGCTCCCCTCGCTGCAAACGCCGAAGCGTCAACAGCGCAGTATCGTCGACACCTGTTCGCCACAGAACGAACCACCGACTTGGCGCCTACGCGGGATAACGATAACCAAAGTGCCGGTAACGACACCGGTGCGCACACCGCAAGCGAACTAGCCGCGTTAAAACAGTCGGTCCTCGATATCAATTCTAAGATCCACCAGGTGACGACGTCCGCCCCCCAGATCGAGCATGTACTCGCGGATTCTCTTCGTACACCCTTCACGCGAAAAGTTACCGGCGTACGGCTACAGAAGATGGACAAACTCCGTCTTCCAACCTTCAAAGGCCTCTCCGACCCTTCCACCCACGTCACATCTTTCAACATAGCGATGCGACGCGCAAACCTGACCGACGAAGACAAAGACGCCGGCTTTTGCCAACTCTTCGTCGAAACCCTAGAAGGCCCGGCCCTTACTTGGTTCACCGGCCTCAGAGAGAACTCCGTGGACTGTTTCCACGACCTCTCAACGGCCTTCCTTAAGAACTATATCATGTTCACCAACCAGGAAGCAACAGTGTCAGATTTGTGGAACCTCACTCACGCCAGCGACCAAAGTCTCCGCGACTTCATGGAGAAATTCAAAGCTATTGTCTCGAAGATCGATATCCCCGACCATATCGCCGTCGAATCTTTGATGAACACCTTGCACGTCGATTCCACATTCCGCCAGGATCTTTACCGATACCCGACCAAATCTGTCTCCGACGCCATCGCTCGCTCGCACAACTTTATCCGCATGGAAGAAGACACCAGAGCAAAGTTCGCAAAAGAAGCAGCGGCCAGGCAGCGAGCCCCCCGAACGAACGATACCCGCTCCGAGCCTCGCCAGCATTCCTCCGGTGGAAATACCACTCAGAAGCGAGGCTACGTAAGTTCGGTCGATGATGAGGAGTCTCCAAAATCAGCAGCCATCACGCGAGAGAAAGGCTGGAATCACTGGGATCGAGACCCCGCCTCGAAGCAATCAAAGTCGACCGAACCAACGAGTTCAAACTCCGAGGAGCCAAGGAAATGGTGCCTCTACCACAAAAGGGATTCCCACGATACAAAAGAATGCAAAGTCCTCATCGGGCAATTCTTCGACGGGATCACTAACGGGACGATTCAAATGCCCACTTCTCCAACGACACCGAAAAACACCAAAAGTTGGAGTAAGAACAAGGAGAAGAAGGCACAGAAGTCTCAACAGAACACGGCCCCGAGCGAGGAAAGAGCAAGCCCTGAGCGCACTCCTGTCAACAACGTTGGCCCCGCCAACGATTCGTCAGAAGACGAACATCCGCGTCGCCGGCGACGAGTGGAAGTCATACTCTCTCGCCCTTGCGACTCCTCTGACGACGACTCCTCGATAATGCAACCAGATGTACGCGACAAACTGAACAGCACGGTCGAGCAGTCTCTCACTCCCCCGACAGCAGACAAAGACCTGCGCACCTTACTGAAGCGAAAGAGTGCTACGAACGAGCACGTAGGAAGCGCCGATCTCGGCGCGACCATCTCCAAATCCAGCGCCAGGAGAATAGGTCAAAACGGCGACCTTCGCGACCAGCTCAATTCAAAGGCCAACGACCTGCGAATCCAACTCAACCGTTCGAAAGGATCCGATCTGCGACGACGTCTCGAATCAAAAAAGAAAAAGCCCGCAGAAACTCCTCAGTTCGAGAACACAACCGATGATTTAAGGAAGCAACTCGAGTCAATGCGAGCTGCCCACACCCCGCACATTAGCGTCATAATGGGAGGATCACCTCCTTGCGGCGACTCAGTTCGAGCTGTCAAAGACTACAAGCGACAAGCCACCGCCTCCAAGAAGTGGCCACCTCCAGTCGAAAATGATCACCAGATCACTTTTTCGGCACTAGATACCAAGGGTGTCCACATGCCGCACAACGATCCTCTCCTCGTCGACCTCGACATCGGAGAATGCCTAGTCGCGAAAGTCCTTATCGATACCGGCAGCTCAGTCGATCTCATCTTCCGCGACACACTCGACAAAATGGGAGTCGATTTAAGGGATATGAAGCCTTCTTCTCGTACGCTCACTGGCTTCAACGGAGCCTCGGAGCAAATGATCGGAACAATTCGTCTTCCAGTATACGCAGGTGGTATAACCCGTACCGTCAAGTTCTCCGTCATCCGAGCCAAAGCACCATATAATGCCATCCTCGGAACACCATGGTTGCATTCCATGAAAGCCGTTCCCTCGACGTACCATCAATGCGTCAAGTTTCCCGGCAAAGACGGTAAAACACAGACGATTCGGGGAGATCAACAAGCCGCGAGAGAACTGCTAATTGCAACTGTAAAGATGCAGCAACAGACTTCCCTCGTCAACTCCGTCGGCAAACCACTCCACAAGATATACCCCCAGAAGGAGGAAGTTCGCGAAGTCGCAATTGACGAATCCGACCCAACGAAAATCATCCGAGTGGGCGTCTACCTATCCGACGACATATGTTCAAGGATCATCTCTTTCATCAAAGATAACGCTTCAACGTTCGCCTGGAAGACCTCCGACATGAGGGGGATCGACCCCGCAGTTACCTCCCATGAACTGCATGTCGACCCGACGTTCAAACCCATCCGACAGAAGCGACGGAAACTCGGTCCAGAAAGATCTAAGGCAGTGAACGACGAAGTCGACAGGCTCCTCGACGCGGGTTTTATTACCGAAGTTCGATACCCCGAATGGTTAGCCAACCCGGTCGTCGTCAAAAAGAAGAACGGCAAATGGCGCATATGCGTCGACTTCACGGATCTCAACAAAGCATGCCCAAAGGATAGTTACCCGCTCCCTCACATCGATCGTCTCGTCGAATCAACCGCCGGTAACGAACTCCTAACCTTCATGGACGCTTTCTCGGGATACAACCAGATCCTGATGCATCCCGATGATCGCGAGAAGACGGCATTCATCACCGACAGAGGAACTTATTGCTACAAAGTGATGCCCTTCGGGCTAAAAAACGCCGGCGCGACTTATCAGCGACTCGTTAACCAAATGTTTGCTGATCAGCTTGGTAACACCATGGAAGTGTACATCGACGATATGCTAGTCAAATCGCTCAAGGCCGACGACCACCTAAATAACTTGCGCGAGTGCTTCAAAATCTTGAACGACTATGGGATGAAGCTCAACCCGGCCAAATGTACCTTCGGTGTCACCTCCGGGGAATTCCTCGGCTACATCGTCACTCAGCGAGGAATAGAAGCCAACCCCAAGCAGATCTCGGCGATTCTCGACCTTCCAAGCCCGAAAAACAGCCGCGAAGTGCAGCGACTAACGGGACGCATAGCAGCTCTCAACAGGTTCATCTCGCGATCGACCGACAAGTGTCTTCCCTTCTACGAGCTGCTAAGAGGGAACAAGAGGTTCGTCTGGGATGAAAAATGCGAAGAGGCGTTCAATCAACTCAAGCATTATCTTACGACCCCACCAGTGCTATCGAAGCCAGAAGCCGGTGACACACTATCTCTCTACATCGCCGTCACATCCTCCGCCGTCAGCAGCGTATTGATTCGAGAAGATAGGGGAGAACAGAAACCAATCTTTTACACAAGTAAAAGAATGACGGAGCCTGAAACGAGATATCCAACACTCGAAAAGATGGCCCTAGCCGTCGTCACCTCGGCGAGAAAATTGCGACCCTACTTCCAATCGCACACGATTGAAGTACTATCCAACCAACCACTCAGGACGGTGATGCAAAATACTAATCAATCGGGACGGCTGACCAAATGGGCGATGGAACTGAGCGAACATGACATAGTATACAAGAATCGCACAGCAGCAAAGTCACAAGTCCTTGCCGATTTCTTGATCGAGTTGACGCCAGAGCTGGAGCAAGACCTCATCTTACCAAGTGTAAACTGGATCCTCCACGTCGACGGTTCATCAACGAGTAAAGGGTCAGGAGCAGGAGTGCAATTGCAATCGCCAACAGGGGAACTCATTCGGCAATCATTCAGTTTTGGTTTCGCGGCATCGAACAACGAAGCTGAGTACGAATCCCTCATCGCGGGGCTCCGTCTCGCCAAGGCGGTGAAAGCCAAAAGAATCAGCGCCTACTGCGACTCTCAACTCGTCGTAAGCCAATACCTCGGCGATTACGACGTCCGCAACGAAAGGATGGACGCCTACCTCAAACTAGTCCAGGATCTTACGCGAGACTTTGAGTTCTTCGAACTCACGAAGGTTCCTCGCGGAGAAAATGTTTGTGCCGACGCCCTCGCCGCTCTGGGAAGCAAGCTACACGACCAAGTCAAAAGGATAATCCCGATCCACAAAATCGAGAAACCAAGCATCGACACGAAGGCAGAACAGGCCGCGATTATAGCAGCAATCGACGACGCAATGGACATTGACGAAGTGGAATCTCGCTCGCCAGATGATCACCCAACAGATTGGCGCAAAGAACTCATCGATTACCTCGCGGAAGGTTTACTGCCCATCGGGAAATGGGACGCCCGGCGATTGAAACGACGCAGCGCACACTACGTCGTCATGGACGGGGAACTACACCGATGGACTGCAACAAAGGTACTACTCAAATGTATCGCCGGTGAAGAAACGAGACTCGTCATGGCCGAAACACACGAAGGAGCAGCAGGCAACCACTCGGGCGGGCGAGCTCTCGCATTAAAAGTTAAAAACCTCGGATTCTACTGGCCAACCATGAACGCCGACTGCGAGACATACGCGCGCAAATGCGATAAATGCCAGCGTCACGCCAAAACCATACACAGCCCAACGGAGTTTCTCCATACCTTGACTGCTCCATACCCATTTATGCGATGGGGAATGGACATCATAGGTCCGATGCCGGCATCTCGACAAAAGAAGTTCATACTGGTCCTCACCGATTACTTCACCAAGTGGGTTGAAGCCGAAGCCTACGCCAACATAACCGACAAGGAGGTACAACGCTTCGTCTGGAAGAACATAATCTGCCGATACGGACTACCTTACGAGATAATCACGGACAACGGTTCGCAATTCATCTCGCATCATTTTAAGGGCTTCTGCGACAGATGGCGCATTCGACTCAACATGTCGACACCAAGAAACCCGCAAAGTAATGGTCAAGCCGAATCAACGAACAAGACCATCATAGACGGTCTGAAGAAACGACTCGACTTAAAGAAAGGTTGCTGGGCAGACGAATTAGATGGTGTCCTGTGGTCCCACAGAACCACTCCTCGCGGGGCGACGAAGACTACACCCTTCTCAATGGCATACGGCGTCGAGGCAATGGCTCCCGCAGAAGTGAATGTGACGAGTCTGCGCCGATCACGAATGCCACAGAACACCGAACTCAACCGCGACATGCTCCTCGACGCACTCGACGACATCGAGGAAAAGCGCGACCAAGCGTTACTCCGTATCCAGAATTACCAGCATCAAATCGAAAGCTATTACAACAAAAAGGTCAAGTCACGTCCTCTCGAAATGGGCAACCTTGTCTTAAGAAAGGTCTTCGAAAACACTAAGGAGTGGAAAGCCGGCAAGCTCGGAGCCAATTGGGAAGGACCATACAAGATAGTCGAAGTCATCAAGCCAGGAGTATACCGCCTCGAGACTTCAACAGGCGAAGCAGTACCGAGAGCCTGGAACGCCAAACATCTCCGCCTCTTCCATCCTTAGACAAAGCAAACACCAACCCGAGTAAATGCGCCCCAAAGGCCACTTTTACTCGCCAAAAAAAAAAAAAAAAAAAAAAAAAAGTAAATGCGCCCCAAAGGCCAAAAAAAAAAAAAAAAAAAAAACGAGTAAATGCGCCCCAAAGGCCACTTTTACTCGCCCAAAAAAAAAAAAAAAAAAAAAAAAGAACTACGAATGGCTTGATTCCCGCAAAGGGATACGTAGGCAGCCCAAAGAAAAAGGGTCCAGCCGAAAAAAAAAAAAAAACAAAATCCCTCCCCGAGGAATCGATCTCAGAAGCAGACGATCACTTAAGCGATGCCTACACAAGCACGCCCCGGCTCCTCGAACAAATGTATCGGCACTCGCATCCCACGTTGAGTACGTCCCGATCGGACACATATTCACGGAAATCGACCGCGTTGCAACCAAAACCAACACGGCCGAGACAATGACTCCAATTCATCCTATAATTGACTAAGAAAGGTCCGACCGACCAAACGCTTGAAAATTACGGTAGGATCGACTTGGAACCGTCAAAGTCGAAAACTCCTCCCCGAGGAATCGATCTCAGAAGCAGACGATCACTTAAGCGATGCCTACACGAGCACGCCCCGGCTCCTCGAACAAACGTATCGGCACTCGCATCCCACGTTGAATACGTCCCGATCAGACACATATTCGCGGAAATCGACCGCGTTGCGACCGAAATCAACACGGCCGAGACAATGACTCCAATTCATCCTATAATTGACTAAGTAAGGTCCGACCGACCAAACGCTTGAAAATTACGTTAGGATCGACTTGGAACCGTCAAAGTCGAAAACTCTTGACTAACAATTAAAACTCAAAATGGCAAACGGTCGCGACTCAAAGAGATCGACCGAGACAAAGTCATAATGAGCTTAAAACTATAACGATTCGACATCTCGAATCAGCATTTCGCACCGGACGAACAGAGTCATTTCAAATCTTGAGAAATCACGATTTTTTAATAGACAAATCTTAGTTAAGAGATTTAGTTCGATTTTTGATAGACAAAGCTAAGTTGAGAGATTCAGTTCGATCACTAAAAGAGTTCGAGATAACAAGAAAATAACAAAATAAAAGCCTCGAAGGCGAAGGTTCGAAAAACTACAACAATGAGTCATCTATGACTCAAAAGAAAACAACAAACAAGGAAAACTAAGCTTCCCGATCACTCTCGCGGTCATTGAGCGCGGAAAGCTCCGAAGCTCCGACGCTCGATCCGCGGGCAATCGGAAGGACTTGCACCGCAGCATCTTCCAACACCTCGCCGGTGTCTTCTTCGCCTCCTCGAACAGTCAAAGGATTTTCGATACGAAGCGTCGTTTCCTCGCACCCTTCTCCAACCGGGCGAGTAAACGAGACATGAAGATTCGCCGCGGTCTCCGAGTCAATTAAGCCGGCGTTGGAACCAAACGGATCGAGGCCCGCCAGAATCCGGGCATCCACGAACTGAGACTCCAACGTAAGAGGAGAGAGTCTAAAGTCGCCCTCAGGGATCTCGCCAACCTTCAGCTGCTCGGCCTCTTGTTCGTACTTCCTCTCATACTCGACGAACATATCAATGGAGGCTTGCGGTATGTCGTTCCCGGCTCCCTTCAAGGCCTCGAGGCACTTCCTAGTCCCAAAGGCTTGGCTGTAGAGTAACCGAGCCTCGTCGTAAGGACCCCGACGCTCCTCTCGAGAACGAATCCTGGCAAAGCAACGATTAGCCTTGGCGGCCATTTCCGCCTCTACTCTCCCCCTTTCTCTCGTCACCTCCAAGATTCTGGAGTCTCTCAGACGTTTCATCTCTCGCTCGTGCGTGGCGGCGAGTGAAGCCCTCTCACTCTCGAGATCGGTGTTTTTCTGTTCAAGCTCGCGGACGGTTCGTCGAGACGAATCCAGCGCAGCTTTAAACTCGTCGCGTCGAGCAGCGGTGCGGGTCATCACCCCGTCGAGCCTCTGCAGATCAGCCCTCGACTCGTTCAGTTGACGAGCAGACACCTCTTCCTTCTCAGCGAACTCTTTTTTGGCCCGCTCGAGCTCCTCCAAGGCTCCTTTAAGGGCCGTGTCGTATTTATCAATCACGACATTCATCGTGCTATCACCCTGAACGCGCGACACAACAGAAATCGTGAGAAGTTAGGAGTCAAAGGATTCAGAAAAATCGTGAGAAGTTAGGACCAAGCCGTTTACCAGCAGTTTGACCCTTGCAGCTTCTTCGTATTCACCCCCGAAGATCAGGTCCTTCACAGCAGGAAGAGGTTTCGCCCTCCCTCTTAGTTGACGGAGAAACTCCCCACATTTCTCCGGAACATATACTAAGGGAGCCGGTCCCTCGTAGTGAAAGGCGACCTTGTCGGGAAAGTTGAATCCAGGAGCCCTCCTTAGAATAGCAGAGCCACCGGAAGAAGTGCCGATCTGGACGGCCCCTCCTCCGACGGGAATCGGAGTTCTCTCGCAAGGAAGCGTCAGGACAGGGGACTGCCTCTCATCGTCGCCTTCATTATTTCCCCTCCTTATCAGGAGTGGCGACCCCTCGCTATCCCCTTCGGAATCATCCGAGCAAGCGACATTAAGAGAAGTCTCGCGCTCCCCTCCTTCACTCACTCTTTCCTCGTTATTCCGTCCCTCCGAGGCTTCGACCTCAGAACCCCCTTCTTCGGGTTGGATTTCTTCTCCTCGAGCATCTTCTTCCTCTTGCTCGATTTGCTCGTTGGCATTTTCCACCTGCTCATCGGCATCTCCCAACTGCTCGCCGGCGAACTTCTTCTTTGTCTTTTTGGGCTTGCTCTTCTTCCGGGGCTCAATAGAAGGAGGGGCCTCGCTCGTCCCCTCGGCGCCCCTCCCGGCTCCCGAACCATCGTCTCTTTTTCTTTTCTTGCCCTTCCCCGCAGTTCTGGCGCCGGAAGGGAGAGCCTCGCCAGAGCGAGGAACCGCTGCTGGGGGTCCTTCCCCGCTAGCCAGCCCCAGCTGGGCCGCTATTATTACGCTCAAGTCAGGGAGATTGCCCATCTTCTTCGCCTCGGTAATTTGTTTTTGGATATCTCTCGGGAAGATGTCCAGTCGGTTAGCACGAATGGGAAGAACGGTCGGGAGGTCGGATCTCCACCCTCCTGAAAACATAAGGCAGAAGAGTCAGGACGCGACAAAAATTTGCGACTAAAAGAGCACAGTCTAGAGGTGCGAGAGAACGTACTTCGAGCGATTCGATCTTTAAGCCCACGGATCCTTTCCACGGATATCTCAGACCAGCGATAGACTCGAAGCAGAGCGACGGCGCGAACACTCCTCAAGAAATCTTCGGGATAAGCTGGGGAGGTAGGATGGCCGACTGCATACAAAAAAAAAGGGGTTGGTCAGAATCGACAAATCGCTTACGGTTCGCGATAGAGTATTCTACCACAAGAACGGTTCCAAAGAACTCGGTAATCGTCTTGGGGAGGCTCCTCGAAGGCCGAGCTGTCGGACTTAAGGAAGAAGTAGGAGCGCTGCCAATTCTGCGTCTTGTTCGGATGACCGGCACATATGTTGCAGTTTGGTCGCATCTTCACCGAGTAGGTGCCATCTTTCATATCGGTTATCGAGGTCATCTCCTCGAACGACCTAACGCTCATCGGCATGTCGATCTGCTCCGCCAAAACCGACAAAGTAACCGCTAGACGCAGCGAGCCATTCAGCAGCTGACTGATCGCGAGATCCCGACGTCTGGCGTATGCTGTGATCAGTCGCGGGATGGGGAACCAGCAACGAGTGTCCTCCTGAAAATAGGATTCGTACACCGTCTGGTACCCCATCGGAGGAGACCAGGGTCTCTGCGCTCCCGTGGGCACAAGGAAGGTCACGCCTACGGCACCCGCAGCCCGAAGAACCCTCTTCACGCTTCCAAGAGTCGACCTCGTCTCCTCTACGCCTTCCCAGTCCTGACCGGCCAAGAAGGCAGGACGCAATAAGTCGGGATGAAGTTGAGGAAGCTCCTCGAAAATTCCATCGGGGTAAAAAGTGGTCGGGAAGAACTCAACCTCAGAATCATCGCCATCCGAGAGACAAACCTCCGCAGATCGAGCTCTCAGGGTGACCGAGTCAACGGGCATCGCCCTGCTCTGACCGTCTCTCGAACATTCCACTGCATCCCTCGCAACGACGTTCTGACATCCTTCTCTCGCGAGTCTCGCAGCATCCGCAACCAGAAGTCGATGAGAGCGAGATAGATTTGCCGTGTCCATCATCGCCTCGCGATGAATCGCCTCCGAATCTACGACACGACTCCCGTCGGGATTCCTCGTCGGATTCGACGTCGCTGCGGCTGCCTTTCCTTTCGATTGTTCCGATAACCTCTGACCCGACGACATCGCAGAGCGAAACAGCGAAGAACGTTTCGAACAAATCTAACAACGCTTAGAGAGATAAGGGAAAGAGAGAGAAAGTACCTTTGATCGCGGAGAAAAACTTGAAGGAATGGAAGGGGATCCGCGTATTTATAAGGAAAAGAGAGGGGGGAAACTCGAGGCGCCATCATTAGGTCTATTCGGGCCTAAACGGGCCTCGAAATCCGCCCTAAAAACCCAGCGGACCCTCGCGGCGTTTCAACTCCTCGATTCATCTAGAAGAAGAAAAAAAGGGTGGGGGATTCGAGGTATCGTCATTAAAGCCTAAACGGGCCTTAATGGGCCTCGAAACTCTCCCAAATATCCAGCGAACCTTCGCGACGAACCCTTCTTACGACACGACGACCAAAAGGAGAGATAAAAGCCTCTGCTGCTCGCTTCCGAGAGGGCAACGCTGTGCGACTCGCCGACCGATCGTTCAAACCTTCCGACAGACCTCCTATTCTCTCAAACCTTCAAACCTTAGAATCCATCATGAGCTGAAAATCACCCGCTCACTGATGGACTAGGGGGGGACTTACTGTAGAGGATGGATTCGACCATCCCACAGGGCCCGAGGAATAGGAAGGCCTGGCCTTAGTTAGGAAGAGCGACGGCTCGATCTGTCGGCTCGAGAGTCAGGTCTCTCGGCTTGACTCTTGAGTACTTCTAGCTGACCATCGTCGACTGAAGAGCGTTCGGCTCAGCGTTTGCTCGAACACCTACGGGCCTCTCGGCCCAGCAAAAGAGGCCCACCAAGATGGCGTAAAATTAGGTCAAGAGCGAGGCATCGGGACGTCTATATAAGGGAAAGAAGAGACAACGAGAAGAGGATCCGAAATCACTGACCAACACTTGACGGCTAGATTAGGGTTTTCACCTTTACTTCGTCTCGCCGTTAGTTATACTTCTCCGGTAGCTTATCGAGCCACCGGTTTCCTTTCTGTCGCACTCTCCTCTTATTTCCTTGTAACCGATCGAACGTTTTCTATCCGACCATTAATAAGACGTCTTTGTTTAAGCCCACATCCTATTTATTACCGTTTCACGATCAAACAATTTAATGAAGCAAGCTTTGTGTTAATTCACATTTTGACAAAAAAAAAGCTGTGTTAATCTCACATTTTTATTTATTTAGGGTTTTACAAATGTTACAGTCTACATAAGGAGAGAAGTGTTGCATGAGGGATTGTCATGCATTAGTCCCCGGGCTCGTATCTCTTAATTACAAGCTGACAAAAATAGAAAGAGTTCGAGTACATACATTGTGTAAAAACGCCGTACTGCTTCTGAAAAGTTTACATGATTATGTAAGTAATATAATGTTGAGTGATTATGTTATTGAAAAATGATTAATAAGGGGGGAACAATATTTTTGGGCGGACTGACGAAAATGCAATTTATACAATTTAGTTCAACTATAAACTAAAATAATTATGTGTTTTTTTTCATCTGAATTTCATTGATAACATTAGAACGATACAAAATTAAAACACAGAAGCCGGCGGAATACATACCTCTCCGGAAGCTAAACCCAAAAGAGGGATCTAAAACCCAAACACACCAAACATAAACCAAATCCTAAATTCTTTCGACAAAACCCAAAAACAAATCAACACTAAATAGAAAGGGCACAAACTTAAAAATCTATGACAAGCCAGTTTTGAATGATTGATATTGAATGATTGATATTTTAGATTTTGCTTTTGTATTTGAAAATTTGATGTTTTAAATATAGTTAATGCATTTGTTTTTAAAATTAAAACATATATTAAAATATAAAAATATAAATAGTAAAAATTTATTGGTAAAACCAAACAAAAGTACGTAGTTAGTTTTTCTTAATATAAGGGAAAACTTTAAAATATCAATGTTTAACGTCGTTTTATTTGGCAAAATTGCAATCTTGGATTACGAATACGAACCAAAGATGCATGGCATGGCGTTTTTTAATTTCATAACGTGACATCTAATGGTTCTCTCCACCAAGAAGGTGCGTATTTATATAAACTATACCGAGGTTGTATTATATTAGAAGGGAGTTAAAATCGAAAGACTATATTACAAATACCTCTGCGAGCTATGAATGAGCTGCAAAGAGATCAAGAGAAGGTTCTTAGAGCATAAATATCGGTGTATCTTAGCCCGATATCTTGCATAAATTGGGCTCAAAATTAAATAAAAAAGATCGAAATAATGAAGAAACGGAGTGGATTGTCTTTAGTTAAGAAGTTTTGGTCTTGTGTCCTTAGTGCCACCTGTTTACTTGCGATTGGACGGTGGAATTGGGGTAGGGCGATTGCGTTTTGCCTCTTCTTTCTTTTGCATGTTCTCCCGAGTTTCTCTCTGGACGGCGATATCGGGCATCTTCAGTTACGGTCCCCAAATCATCCCGATTACTACGCGGCTCGGCAATTTCGACAGCGAAAGGCTCCGTCGACCCTGCTCTGCTATCTCACCGAAAGCGGCGCCGCCTATTTCAATCGAAAAGGTATTTCTTCCTCAATCCCTAGCTTTGAGATTTTGTGGTTCTTCTTGTGGCTTTAACTCCTCCGCATGTGGGTCTAGTTTGTTTTTCTTGTGATGAAATGAATGTCGTTTGCGATTGAATGTTTTCCGTTTTAATTAAGTTCATTTGAGATCCACTTCTTCGTTTGATAGATTCGTAGATTAGAGTTCGAGTAGTTATAGTAGTAAGTTCAATATTCTTGAGATCCACTAGTTCGTATTGATAGATTGATTGTATTGATCCACTGTCTTCGCTTTGATAGATCCGTTTCCTTTTGTATTGTTTAGATTCTGTCTATTTTCATGAGTTCCAGTATTTCCTTTTGATAGGTTCGTAATTCCGTTTGCGATTATATTGTATGTGTTTTGTGTTTTGAAATAATTTTCTCTCTACTCTCATCAACAATAACACAAATCATCACATTCATTAAAGCTCGAGCTAGTTGTTATTGGTTTATTGGTAGTGATTTGACTCTAGTTGTTAATGCTAAAGTGAGTAGACAAGGCAAGTGTGATGATAACTAAATTGATATCCAAGTGTGATGATAACTAAATTGTATTGCGTATTGAAGTTTAGTTTGTGCTAGATAGTTTCTTTAATGAGTTGACAAGGAAAAAACTTAAGTTTGTTGTGAACGATTGCTGCGTAGTTCTGTCTTGATGTAACTAAATTGATATGGCAAGTGTGTGATTAGACTTAGGTAGATAATGGTACTTAAACCAACTGTCTTTTTAATTTAAAGAAATTGAGATATGTGTAATAACTTCTGATTAGACTTAGGTAGATAATGGTTAGTTGTTGTAACTTATTACTTGTTTAGCTTTCACATATTATTAAATCCCATCCATAGTTCATTCATCAACCACATCTATACTCTTATTTCTCTCCTCTTTCTTTACTATTCTGCTTTATTTTCGAAAAAATCTTATATCTGTTCCTGGTGCTATGGATTCAAGGAATCCATATAGCCAGTATACTAGCTATGTCGGGCTTCTTCACAGCCAACGTGAAAATGTTGGCAACGAAAACTTTCCTTATGAAAGTTTTCCTTCTAGTGTATATCCCGGAGCCTCAGAAATCCCTCCTTTCAGTTTCCAACAATCTGAGGCTCCAGCTACACCTGAAGACACACCCGCGGAGCGTCGGGAGAGAAAAAAATGGACTCCAGCTGATGACGAGGTTCTTATCAGCGCCTGACTTAACACATCTAAGGATGCGCTTGTTGGCAATGATCAGAAGTCAAGCACTTTCTGGCAACGAGTTGGAGATTACTACGCATCAAGTCCTCATGTTAGAGCGGGCGGTGAGAAGACAGAACATAACCATTGTAAGCAGAGGTGGCATAAGATCAACGAATGGATGAACAAGTTCTGTGGAGCATTCGCTGCTGCAGAGAGACAAAAAGCCAGTGGACAAAGTGAGAACGACGTTCTAAAGCTGGCTCATGAAATCTACTACGCGGACCACAAGCAGAAGTTTACCGTTGAGCATGTGTGGTGTGTCCTGAGATATGAACAGAAATGGTTAAGCCTGAACCTGCCTAAAACTACTTCCAGTTCTAAAAGAAAAACAAGTGAGCCCGTTTCGCAAAACTCAAGCACCAATGTGTGTTTGCTTTTATTTCTGAAGTTTGTATTTTTTTTTATGACATGTAATAAAATATTTGTAATTTTCTATTAAATGAATAAATTTGTTTTTCTTATTAGTTATTCAACTTATGGTAATATGTTTTATCTTATATATGTTATTAGTTATTTCAAAATTTAACTTAAGGACTAACAAAAAGTTCCACCAATAATCACCATTTTCATTAAAAGTATTTAACAATGTCCTAATCTAGAAATAACAATAAAAAACTCTAAGGACCACCAAATAAGTCTCATTGATAATCATGCTCTTAGAAGAATCTTTTCTCTTGGAAAGTTGAAACCCAAAATATCTCTCATGTCATGTGACATCTGTTATGGGAATGGGTCCTACTCTTATTTTCCTGCTTCTTTTTGTTGTCTTCTTCCGATTATCAACTAGTTTTTTTTGTTGTTGAAGCAATTATCATCTGGTGACAAACTTAGAATTTAAATGATATTTTCCTTCTAATTAGTGGACAACTAAAGAATGCAACTCCTAATTAATTTCATGAAAAATACTGAAGCATTTTAGAGCCGCAATTACATCTTGATGTTGGTTTTCAGAAGCAAACGATGTTCCTGAATCGGCTAAAAACATTATTTATTTATTTTTAATACAAAAATATAATTTCAAACCCCTTTTAACTTGGATTTTTGTACATGAAAATGTATCATTTATGGATATACGTCCAGGTTGTTGCGGTTTCAAATGTAGCATACTGATTACTGGACACATCTCAGAGTTTTGGCTTGTATTGGAGGAATACTTTATCATATCTTCTTATTGGTTCTGAAGCAATCAGTTTTGATTACGATCTTTTATCCTACTCTTATTGGTTCTGAAGTACGTATACGTAAGCTTATACATAAGCATTCTATTTCACATTACTACATTAGCGATTGATTCTCCTCTTTGAACATGTACTTCTTCTTTTTTAAGATTTGAACATGTATTTTATAGCCACTCTTACATAGGACATACATATGCATATAGATATGTTTAATTTCAGATTCTGTAGAATTTATTCAAATTGATGACAAGAAAAAATATTCATACTCAAACTAATTAGTCTAACAAAATTCACAACAGTATATCATATTTTACCTATTTTTATATTAGATTTTTTTTTTGTTCATATTTTACCTATTTTTTTACCTATTTTTTTATATTAGATATATAGTTGTTTAATTTCCTTCTTTATAAAATGTATATACATATAATATAGTTACTCCCTTGAATAGTATAATTACCGAAAATATGCTGAAGTTGTCTCGGAAATTGACGCCTCAAATCATTTTTGAACAAATATTATAGAAAATCATGTAACGAGTTTGTAGATAGAAGCTAAATGCCACGATGTACAGTATGTGAGTTCACTCGATGTTTCAATAAATCGTATTGTAATTTGTTAGGTCTATATAGAGACTTCTAGATACAATTTTAAATGAAGAAAAAAAATCTCTTGTTTCTATCTACTGCTGATCTCTGTGTGTGTATCAAGACTGCGTGTTTTTTTGTCAACTGTGTATGTATCACGTTACGATCATAGTCTGTCCCTACGTGTCGTGACATATGTGTGATCGCAGGAAAATCCAGGTTGGTTCTTACCCTAATTTATTGATGAAACAATCTATATGTATCCACATGAACTGATCACATTATCTTTTTTTTTCTTTTTTTTTGCTAGCTATAAAATGGAATTTCCGCCACCATACCAGCTAAATCTTTCTAACTGATCACATTATCAACATGATCTGTGTTCAGTCTCCTCTATAACAGACCTTCTTCCATCAGTAAAAGAACATGATTTGTGTGAAAATCCCAAATATATTCTCCGCCAAGAAAAAATAAACAAACACACACATACACTCAGTTTAGCTGATTTAGAATTGAGAGATTACATGTGTTATATATTAAAATTGAAAGATTGCATGCATTGTCTTCTTCCTCCTCTACTTTTTTGATTAGGTGCCGTTCTGTAAATTTAAATGGCTATAGTTGAGGAATTTAATTCTTCCACCTAACTTTTATTAATGGAAGTTGTGTTAAAAAAAACGGAATGTCTTTTTGTTTTCTCTCTAATTATCTTTTTGTGTGTGTTTATGTTAAATCTCACACCATGTGTAGTTGAAAACCTTCTCGTTATATAAAGTTTGGTTCTTCAAAGTTACTAACTAACATGATCGTGACATATGACAATTAAACATTTAAGATAATGATATGTGTTAATACTATCATAATTAATAAGATAAATATAATAAGATAACACAAAGAAATTATGTAATAGTAATTTTTCTTTTTTTAATCTTAAACAAAGATAATAGCAAAATATTATTTGATAGTTTTTATTTGACAGTAGTTTTCTTTTTCTAAATTCTTTTTTTTCGTTTTTATAAATATTAAACATAAAAATATCTGTAAAATAATAATTTAGTCAAAAGTTTAACTAGACGCTTCTTACAATAAGACTATGTTTGAAAAAAAATATATTTACTATTTTCTAACTCAGATTTTTTATTTAATTTGTTACCATGAATTATCAAGGAAACAATGAATTCAGAAGGTTATTTAACACTAAATTAGTTAGAAATATTAAAAGGTAAGAAATTTGAAAAATAATAATGAACTTATAGGAAGGAGTTTTCTCATACTTAATAAAAAGGTAAATATTTTTTTTTAATCTTCTGTAATTTTTATTAAAATTAATTTTTTTATTATATAAGAAAATACAGTCAAGATTGTGTGCATCATTCTCTGTTTGAAAAGTTTGGAGATGAACTATGTGAAGGAATTCTTATCGACATCTTCAATTTTAATGTGCAAGATTGCTGTAAGAACTATAAAGTCTTCGATCATAAATTTCAGATAAGAGTGACTGAGAAGTGAGAGCACCAACTAGATGTGTGAAACAACCATTACCTCAAATACTCCGTGAAATTTTTTATTTCAACTATGAAGATTTTGCTTAATTTAAAGAGACAAGAAACTATTTAGATGATAATATTCACGCATTTTTATACATACACACACACACATATATATATATATATATACATTTGTATCTTATTATACAAACTTATTTTGTTGCAGATGTAATCGGTATATCAATAATATGAAGAAAAAAAAGATGATGTTCGTAGTCAGACTACACCCGTCCTCTGAAGAGTTACTCTAACTTTATTGTTAAGAAGGTGTTTTTCTATTCATAACTACGGGTGGACATTCATGTAGCCATTCGGGTTTGGTTCAGATCTATTCGGGTTTTGAGTTTCGGGTTTTTGTAGTCAAAGATTTCAGCTCAATTCGGGTATTTCTAAATTTGGGTATGAGTTTGGTTTGGATCTTTGCGGATTCGGTTCGGGTTTGGACTACTCATTTAACTTATTTTAAAAAAAAAAAATTCATTATATACTTTAAATTTCTCAAAATCTATAAACAAAATAATATATAACATATAAAATTGAATAACATATATCAAAATACCTACACTAAACAAATAAGTTTGGTTTGGTTTGAAAATTTGGATACGGAATCAATAGATATTTATGTATTTTTGGTGTTTTGAGTATATTTTAGCTATTTTATACATTTACTTTTGACTATTTGTATATATTTTCAAGTATTTTGGATAATTTAAAAGTATCTTATATATTTTGGATGTTTTTAATATACATTAAATCTAAAATAATTAATATATGTAGGTATGTAAATCTATTTCGGATACATTTGGATACCCGAAATACTTTGGTTCGGTTTCAGTTCTCTAGATACCAAAATTTTGAACCCGTTCAGGTATTTAATCAATTTCAGTTCGGGTTTGGTATTACATTTTCGGATCGGGTTCGGTTCGGTTCTTCGGATTCAGGTTTTTTTGCCCAGCCTTATCCATAATTGTATCATTTTTTCTCTATGAATTGTTAGTCCAATTCCATTAAGCAATTTTGGTTTTTCTTTTTTTCTACAAAAATTCTATTCTATAGTGAAATTGAAATACAAGCTACATTATGAGCTGGACAAGTATACCTATTTAAGATGTAATATTCTTCTTATCATGCCAAGTTTTTTTTTTGTCATCAAAAACAGACTCATATTGACTCTGTGAACCACACCGGGAGATCTTGATCCATGTGAACGACGAAAGACGGTTGTTTCCTGACACTGCGTGCTAGACTATCCGCCTTTGAATTTTGCGTTCTTAGTACATAGATGATCTCTGATCGAAAAAAAAACTCTCTCTCAGGGTCTTGATATCTTCCAAATAATTTGCAAATGCTGGTCATTCTTCTGGTTCCGAAACCATCTTCACCAATTGAGAACAATCTGTTGCAAACGTAACCTGAAATTGACGTAAATTTTTCATACATTCTATTTCCCAAAGTAGAGCTTCTATCTCCGCATGCAGAGGAGTTAGACAAGCCCGTACATTCCTCGCCCCCAGTAAACCAACAAAGCCTTCTAAGGTACTAAGCCAACTTTGTCCTGAGAAAACATCATTCTCCTTCCAAGAACCATCTGTGAAGCACCATCTTCCTGGAATCAAAGGAAGAGTTGTAGGTTCTACCGGTGAGCCTCTCCTATTTTCCTTTGGTACATGTGCCTCAGCCCAGAGAATGGATTCTGTCTCTGCCAATTTGAGCGTATTCCGAGGGTCAATATCCAAATTACTAAAGACTTTATTGTTCATTCCTTTCCAAATATACCATAGTATCCACACGAATTGATGATCCTCCATCTGGGGAGTAACTCGCCAGAAGAGGTGATCCACATTTGTAAAGAGGGAGCTTGTGGGGGAAATGGCTGGATTTGAAGGCACCTTGAAAAGAGCCCACACCTGAATTGCTGGAGGACATTCAAAAAACACATGGTTGATTGATTCCTCTTCCGCTCCACATCGTGCACAACATATATCCCCTTGTAGTCCTCGCGCTTTCAGATTCTTCTTGACCGCTATGCACCATGTCATTAATTGCCATAGAAAATGTTTCATTTTTGGGGGGCACCATATTTTCCAGCAGAACGCCTTCAGTGCATCAACTGTAGGTCCAAACACTAAAGGTGGTTTTTCCCTATCTGGGTAGACCCGTTCTATCTGATATCCTGATTTAACCGTATACTTCCCATTATTTGTGAAATTCCAGCCATCTCTATCTACCATCTGAGTTCTACTCAGTGGTATGCTTTCTATGATTTTCACATCCTGGGGATCCATCAAAACCCGGAGTGCCTGGGAGTTCCAGGTTCACGAAGTAGAATCAATAAGAGAATCCACTGTGAGGTCAGGGTATAAATTGTGTTGATTTTTATTTGCTAGTCTCGGACGAGTGGTTGGGAGCCATAAGTCGTTCCATTCAGAGATTGATGATCCTGATCCCACCCATTTAATTAGTCATTTGCTAACCATAGATCTAGCAGAAACAATACTCCGCCAGCCATATGACGGAGAATGTGAACAAATCGGTTCTAGGTGTGAGGCATTCCTGTAATACCGACCATTGAAAACTCGAGCAAATAAAGTATTCGGCCGCTCGATCAGACGCCATAATTGTTTACCAAGCATCGTTGTATTGAAGTCAGTGATGTCTTTAAAACCTAAACCTCCATCCTCCTTATCACACTTTATCATGACAAGTTTTTATCAAGACATATCAACATGTAATTTTTTATCACTATCTTCTGAACTAAATTCTATTTAAATATTTTGGATGTTTATTTTATTTGTTAAGTATAATTAGTTGAAGAAAAATTAATATATTAATTTTTATTTGGTTATATTAGTTTCAGCTATGATGATGGTTGCTTGGTTAATCTAGGCGATATGATTGAAAATCCTTGAATGAATAATTAAGTTTTTTAAGCTCAATATTCTATTAATAATATTTTGGATTTATTTCATCTTATATTCCTCAGGTAATTTAAATATATCTAATAAATAAATTTTCATATGAAATATCTAATTAAATTATTGTGATATACAATTATTTCTAATTTTTTATAAACCTATAAACCGCAGAAAAAGATATTCTTGTGTGCGAAACCATTTCTACTATTGTCTCTAGTTGTTGAAAGTATATATCATGTTCAAGTTGCTCAACAAAATTGAGAAAATCTGAATCATCACTTCATTGCCAAATATGTGTTCAATCACAATCTGTTAGAGTTTTGTGGTATTAATCATTATTTACATTTTAGTTATAAATAAATAAATATATATTTATCTATTATTAAAGTTTAAAATTAAATAAAATTTTCCAGTTTCAAAATTGAAGTAATAGTAGATGATGTAAATGATTCTGCAACTCTTTTTATATTTGATGAAACTGGTTCAAAAATAATTGGAGCAACTGCTCAAAAGAGGTAAGTTTCTTATACAATAAATTGACATCTCAGCTTTAAAATCCATGTCATCCAACGAAAAGAAAAAAACCTACAATTCAATCGGCGATTATGAATCGTTTCTTCATCCTCTTTCATCTATTCAGCCTTTATAACTCATTCAAAACATACAAACCGACGATATGAATCCACTCTCTTATTCAATATAAGCCAATGCCGATCCAAGTATACAAGTCCAAACTCACAGGTTCCGTTTCTTTAGCGTATATGTTTTCTGTATTTGTACACAGGTTCAGTATGTTAATTAATCATCTCATCGAAAGAGGAACTGACATTTAACATCGCATGCTTTGGATACTAAAACTTAAGGAGGTGTTCGTTCGTTGATGCGGTTAATCAGCTCGGTAGATGTGAACGTGCGTAAGCTTTCTTCTCTTTGTTCTTGAAACATCTCTTGGCTTCCTTAAAAAATAAAAAATTTGCTGGTTTGTTAACGAAATTTAACAATCATTTAGATCGTCTAGCTGATGGAACTCGAGATAGCGATGGTAAAGGAGAATAAAACTCAAAGACTGTTGGTCCTCGGATGGATATGTTCCCATATGTGTCTTAGGACGAAAGATGGATCTCTATTCAGTATACTCCTCTATACTTATATTTTGATTTTCAAAGTATTGAATTTTATGTGTTTTCTCTACTCATCTCCTAATGTTGTTGTGATCTCTTCTTATCACAGAGGAGATCCTGGATAACTGGTCTAGGTCGGAAGATATTCAGTCATAACGGTCTCTGGATCGCTTCTTTGTGTTTCATGGTATGTGATGTTTCTCATATAGTTAGTTTCACCATTTGCATTTTAAAACTGCTATTTGCTGTGGCAACATCAAATATATTTGCTTCATTTAGGTGAGCAGATTCCAATTCTGTCATACGTGTATCTGAGAGTGAAGGAGATATGAGCAGAACTGGACAGAGAACGGTCTCTGACAAACAAAAAGGAGATATGTCTAACGGGGAGTGTAGACCATCACTAGATGGAGATTAGACCCCGAATGGTCAATTTGCAACTCAGAGTGGTGACCAAGACTGTCCTGGTAAGACAATTTGGATTAAAAAAAATGTATGTAACAATGAATCGATCTTGAGGATGGAAGATCGTAAGAGACGTACAAAAGAATTTCTTTTGAACTTCCATAAGTCTCATTTCTTTGTCATGAATGCAGAGTCTGATGAGCTACGTTGGTCAAAGAAATGCTCTGTGGCCGCATATACAAATTTAGATGAAAACAAGATAATTTGGAAAAAAAGGAGGAGGCTTTGATCCTTACACTGATTTCAGTTGTGCGAACATTGCTTCTAAGTTCACTGCGAAAAGCACAAGGCAGTGTAGAAGAAGGTTTGGTTACAATGATGTATTTATGTGTTTTATTTTAACGCCTAACATGAGTTTTTTATTTTGCAGATGGTGTACATATACCTTACGACTATGATCCTCTGAAGAAGATGCACTTCTGTGTGAGGTTAGATATTTTTAATCACATACGTTTATAGTGTTGGCACCCGAAGAAGATGCATGCTACACCAGTTTCTTAAGTTCGGCTTTCATTGAGGTTTGATTATCTTTTTCCTGGATGCATCATGTTTGTTGTTATATTGATATCATCTTGATAGATGTCTTAGATTAGAAACACTGATCTGAGAAGTCTATTACAGATGGCTCGACCAATAAAGACTAAATTTGTGTAAGTAAGAAAAGATCAGTCCACACCAGAAATTTGAAGATGCTAGAGTCTAAGGTATCTCTATAATCTAATGTCTAATATTATAATTAAATTAATTTCTTCTGATTTGCTTATACAGTTAGCATCCCTATATTTGTTCATATTGAGCTCTTGCAAATATGAATATTTTCAGTTGATTTTTTTGTTCTGATGGCTTAAACGATCATCTCTAACAATCCCGTTGTCATTCATGTCCTTTCACATTCTCTTTTCTGTTTTGAAATGGGTCATGCAATTCAAGGTAATATCAGTAGTGGTATAGCTTTGAAGAATCTTTGGAAAACATGTTCTCTTATACTGTGTTAGCAATTCTTAGTCTACATTGATTCATTAGCTTCTTATAAAGTTGCTTGGTACTGTTATGAGAAAAAAAATTGATTTTAAAATTTTCAAATCTAGCAAAGTAGCGTAAAGAATATGATTGGGACCCTGTTTCATAATACCCCAAGAGAATCCCGGTGTTCAGATCACAGACCGGTTTGTGAAATATTTGCAGTAGAATTTGATGCGAAGAATCTGAACAAAGGTAGATTCAGGAAGGGTATTCTTGCGCAGCTGCAGGATTTGTTGAAGATTGCCTCCACAAAAGCATAGTTTTAACTACGATTATTACATTTCTTTTTGAGAACGAAATATATGATTTGGAAAAATACTTTTTTTTTCTTCATTGTATAGCTATATGTTTTTTGGCATCAGCCATCATGATACATATATATAAATACTTTAATGTTATCAGATGAGATCAGTTTATATATGGAGTTAAAATCTTATTGGCTGCTATCGAACTCTCCTATAGTCCTATTGACACTCAACCTTCAACTGAATCCAACTATGACAGCTGCAAAATCCAACTGATTTCTCCCAAAGAAGAAGAAGATGACGATGAGGTCTCATAACTTGATCAATAACTATTTATCCTTATAATAATGAGTAATGATTGTGTATTATTAGTGTGTAGCAGGTTACGAGGAGGAGAAAGTTAAATAAGAGTCATTTTATTGTCACATAAGTTAACTTAAGACAACGACTCTAAATGATATAAATTCTGAGTAATGAAGTGAAAAAAAAATATAGAAAAGGGAAAAAATAAAAATAAAATTAGAAATAAAGTTTTGTTTTGTTTTAAATAGAGAAAATATTACCCTACAATTATTCTTTTAGAAGTAAATAAGCCTAGCATTATTTTCACTTGATTGATTGAAAATGAAGTAATTTAGCTGAAAATATTTATTCTAACTTATATACTTTAGGGATGTTATAAGAAAAAACATTCAATATTTTTTCTATCTTCAAATTCTTTTAATTTTAACGAAAATTAATAAATAAATTTATAATATGTAATCTGCACGTAGCGCGGAAACGTAGGTCCAACTAAAACCAGTTAGTCGGTGGTGATAAGTGGATTGATTCTAATTTATATATTAGTTATCATAAAAACAAAAGACGATAATTAGAGAGAAGACAAAAAGGCATTCCTTTTTTGTAACACAACTTCCATTAATAAAAGTTAGGTGTACGAATTAAATTCATCAACTATAGCCATTTAAATTTAAGTGGACACCTAATCAAAAAAGTAGAGGACGAAGAAGACAATACGTGCTATCTTTCAATTTTAATATACTGTATATATGTTCCTACAGCTTTGGATCTAAACGTGCCTGAGGAGCATCCCAGTCAGTGACTATGTGGTTACGTGTGATATCTTTTAAAGAAGTGCATCCACTTTTGTGAGCTAGTTCCATTAATGGATTTCTTGTCTCTCAAGATAAGCAAATGTAGTTCTTGTCTTGCAAGAAAACTTTTGGGATTAACGAATATGTCTGAGGCTCCAAGCGCAAGTGCTTTGAAGATATTGGTTCCACCGTCCACCGGCGAAGTCCACCGTCTAGTCATATCAATCTTGCTTACATCGATCAGAATCCGGTGCCAAAACCTTGATTACAATATAGAAAAAGATAAAGACAAGGTTTAATTGGTTTTGATCAGGGGACCTTACACATTAACACTGACGTAAGTAGTGGCCTAAGCATATTAAATGACAGACAGATAATCTACACCACTCACACCGAAATATCTTGATCGACTCAGTTACCCTCTTAGAGCATGATAAATGGGGAAACCCATTTGAGTTTCTTAGAGCATGATTATCGGTTGGGACATTTTTGGTCCTTAAAATTTTTTATTTTTTTATTTTTTATTTAAAAAAAATATTTTAATATGAACCAGTCGTGGACCGCCACGTGTCAGTGGGATCCGCAAACAGTTAGAAACAATCCTTGGGACGTTACTTAATTAGGGACATTTGAGTAAAGTTTCTAGCAAAAATGTGGTGGGCCCCACACCAAAAACACTAAGGACCAATGTTGGGACTACCAATAATGTTACTCTTAGAGCATGATTTGACACTTTTCTGCTAAGAGACGTCTCTTATTTTAGAGGACGTATCTCTTATTTTTAGGAGACGTATCTCTTATTTTTAGGAGACGTATCTTAGTGTTTCTTAGTTAAAAGATAAGAGCACCTTTATCCCACGTTTCTAGGGTGGGTTTTTAGGAAAAAGTGGGTGTGGGTCACACTGAAATCAGAGAAAACGTCTCCAGAAATCGCCAAATAGGAGACGTCTGTTGAAATGTTCGCGGACCCCACTGACACATAGGAGCCCGCGATTAGTTTGATTTTAATTTTTTTTTTTAATGAGAAAAAAAAAAGAAAATAAGAAAGGTACATGCGATAAAGATGCCCTACGAGAGGTATCTTACTAACTAGTTTCTTATCTTTAGTTTTGGCCTTACAAATAACCTAAACCCTCACTCTCTCTTCCCACCACAAGATCCTTCAAGAAAGACAAAACAGTTATCTTTGTGAGCTTCAGGGGTCGCAACAATGGCGAACGAAGTGATCCTTCTTGATTTCTGGCCTAGCATGTTCGGGATGAGGACGAGGATCGCGTTGAGGGAGAAGGGTATCGAGTTCGAGTACAGAGACGAGGACCTGTGGAACAAGAGCCCTTTGCTTCTCGAGACAAATCCGGTTCACAAGAAGATTCCGGTTCTCATCCACAACGGTAAACCGGTCTGCGAATCTACAATCCAGGTTCAGTACATAGACGAGGTCTGGTCTGACAAGAACCGTATCCTCCCTTCTGATCCTTACCAGAGAGCTCAGGCTAGATTCTGGGTTGATTTCATCGACAAAAAGGTACTAAAATCTTTTAGTTTCTACTTGAGCTCCACGTTCTTATGAGGATCGGTTCTCAGCACAACCGAATAAAACATTTGCCTTATCTCCCAATTCTTAAAGAAATATTATATATAGTTCGCATGGTTCCTAAATTGCAAAAAAAAAATTATTAAGTTCATCTAAAATGTTTTAAAACTCTCTCAATTAAAAATCGGTCCCTGTTTCTGACATAGTTGCATGTTGTGTTGTTAGATGTATGATGCCCAAAGGAAGGTGTGGGGGACCAAGGGTGAGGAACAAGAGACAGGCAAGAAAGAGTTTATTGAGTTGCTCAAGACACTTGAATCTGAGCTTGGAGAAAATACTTACTTTGGTGGTGATGACTTTGGCTACGTAGACATTGGATTGATTGGGTTCTACTCGTGGTTCCATGCATACGAGAAGTATGGTAACTTGAACATCGAGTCAGAGTGTCCGAAACTGATCGCTTGGGCTAAAACGTGTATGCAGAGGGAGAGCGTGGCTAAGTCCTTGCCTGATTCGGAGAAGGTTATTGAGTTCGTCACTGAGATCAGGAAGAAGTTTATGCTTGAGTAGATCATGTTTTCTTTGTCCTCTTGGTTCTTATCTACCCTCGCTTGTTATGTGTTTTCCTTTGATGATGTCTTCTTTTATAATGCTAAAGAGTATCTGTGGATGTATAGAATGTATATTCTTGTTTGGGTATGTTTGTAATTGTGGGTTTGGTGAATGTCCTGGCTTGTACTTTGTATGCATCTTGGAGTTAATGATATGATTTAGTAACATAAGATCTCTAGTTACATCAAACACTCATAATGGCTCGTAGTCCCAATATAACACTCATATAACTCGTGCATGGAAACCCATTTAGTCCATAGTTTGAATGAGAGTTTATTAGTGCTTCTAACACATGAAGTTTTGAAAAAAAACTAATTATGCAGATTCATTAAAGAAGACTTATGGATTTTTTTATCATAGTGCAAATAAAACCGTAAGGCGACTCAGGTTGATAATCAACCAGACATAAAAGAATAACTCACATAAAGCAGTTATGAATAGCAGTGTCTTTTCATTCTCTATTTCCTTTTGATTTGCTGTAAAAGCTTTTTAGAGCAGTTTACCATACAGAAAACCATTTGATAGTTGGGTTTAGCATTGTAAGTTTAGGTTAACAGTTCTTTGGTTCTGGCCTTCTCGGTTTGTTAAGGGCTCGGACACACCTCCGTGACCCAAATTGAAAGCAAGACTTGAACTGTTAGTTTCGGCGCTATCAATAAGATGTTCAGAAGAAACCTTCTTTTTTTTAATGCTTCAGAAGAAACCTTCCTGGCTCAAATGGTGAGTCTTGTTGACAATCAAACACAAAAGAGTTCAGACCACGCACCAAGAGAGTACGTTTACATGGGAACTTGTACAAAATGCTCTTTAATTTTTATTTTTTTTGAATAAAATGTTAAATTAAATTCAAAAGAAAAATGTTCTTTTTTACAGCAAGAGCCACTTTAGCTTATTAATTTGAAAAGAATCCCAAATGATCACGTTCGTACGGCTTCAATCCAGAGTTGGAAAGCACGATCAAGTCTCATGTCTTGTGCTCTAATGGACATAATTCTGTTCTTGACCAGTCTGTCAATCATGGCAAAAAGCGTGTCATGAGATCGGGGTCTCTCACCATGTCGCCGACAGTTTCTTTCACGCCAAATCATATAGATTGTGGCTTAGAAAACATAACGAACAAAGAAACTCCTGGTGCGATTGAGGTTTGGTTGCTGTATGAAGAACATGACATCCATCCACTCATCTGAGTAACCATTACCCATAAGTACATTCATCAGTTTGTACCACAATGACGAGGAATAAGCACAGCCAAAAAATAGATGGTTCCTCGTTTACAGCTGCTGCATACACAGAACACAGTTCCCATCAATCTCAGTGTTCCAGGCTACCATCCTATCTCCCGTGGTGAGCCGATAACGAATAGCTAGCCAAGAACAGAACCTGTGTTTTGGCTTAGCATGAGTGAACCAGATTCCTCTGTGCCAGGAGACTGTATCTCTTTTAGTTCTAATGTGATTCCAAGTTTCTGATTATACTCATGATCCCCCATATTATGTGTTGCCTTTATCCAATTACTTTTTCATGGTAGAAATAATGCTTTAAATCATGTTTTCAACATAGAAAACAAAAGAAAGTTTTGTTGTCAAATTCTTCATAAATACTAGTAGCGCACACAAGAATGATACCAAATCGACTATCAGGAAAAAAATGGATTTAACAGTGCAAAAAATAAAATTATATTGATTGTCCAAAGAAAAGTTGTATGAATGAATCAAAGGTTCCAAAATTTATGTCGGTTGAATGAATTTTATTAACGGTTGCCCGAAATTATACCAAAAGAAATCTTAACCGTTTACTTATCAGATAAATGTCATAAGCACCTAAGAGCAATTTTAACGTAAAACTTCATTTTTTCTTTTAACATAAAGTAAAAAAAAATATGGAGTAAAATGCTCAAATCCTACTGCATTTTCCATTTCATAATGGCGTAATGAACAAATTAAAAATAGATTACTTTATTAATGGAATAAATTTCATTATGAAATTATAAGTGGAATATGATTATAATATTTTTCACTCTATATTTTTTTTATTTTTTTTAAGAGAAAAAATGGAGTAGAATTGGAAATGCCGTAAAACTTTCTATAATATGTATACTTTTTGCCGTCAAATGTTTGCGTAAAACGAAACAAGTAGACTTTTTCTTTCGTTAAAAACCATATATTCTACGGAACCCGACAAGTTGATTTTAAAGAAAGATGTAACCAAATATTATAAATGATAAACGGGATTGATCCGGTCAAACTCATACAATCTAAAGATATCCAAAATAGGGTATCGTAATCCATGTATTATACTACCATATGTCATTTTAAAATTAAGAGATGGATATGGCTTACTAGTTCACTACCAAACTCCTCGGTAATGTAGAACTTTGCATAGTATTTACTGAAATTACGTAACTAGTCGCAAATGTTTTTCAGTTTCATACCCTTTATAGTATTTTGACATTTTTCACGAAAATTAAGAAAATTGTATATTTCCTCTGTTTCGATTTATTTGTCGTTTTAGATTTATGCATCCAGATTAAGAAAACATTTAATTTTGTATATTTTTAATAGAAAAACATCATTATCTATACACCTAATCATATTTTAACCAATATAAAAATTAATAGGGAATTAAGATTAATAAATTTTATCTTGAAACTTTAAAACGACACTTATTTTGTGACGAATTTTTTCTCTAAAACGATAAATAATTCGAAACATATGGAGTAATAGACTAATATATCTCTATTTAATGTGCAATTAATTAAATGAGAATGTTTTAAATAAAAATTTATTGGTTATTCAAAAGGATAAAAAAAATAGATTTAAGTAATTTTACGTTGAAATTGTAAAATGACATTTATTTTGAAACAAAACTCTAAAGTGACACTTATTATGAAACATAGAGAGTGATAGAAACACGAATTAAAACAATTGTTAAATTATCTATTTTCTTTCTATTTAATATAATTTTTATTTATTTTTATTAATTAATGAATTAAAAATGATAAACAGTACTCTCTCCGTATCACTTTAAGTGGTGTTTAAAGAAAAAAAAAGTTGTTTCAAAAAAATTAATGTTCTAATTATTCTAGATAGAATTTAATATCGTTGAACTTTGTGACCAATTGCAAAATACTAAATATTTTTTGGTGGTTGAATTAATTTCATTTATTAATATTTTTATGTAACCAAGATAAATTGTATAGAAATTTGTATTTTTTTAATCTACGTGTAAAAACTTTAAAAACCACTTAAAATGATACGAAGGGAGTTAGCAATTTATTTAATATTTGCATCAGAAATGTAAAATGATACTTATAATAAAACAAAATTTAAAAAGGTGAAATGACACTTAATACGAAACATGGAAAATATAAGACCATCATTATCGGTAGCTTTTTAGGTGGGTTCTTAATTTAATTAGAATTAAAAATAAATGAAAAATACAAATTACTTTAAGCAACGTATCTTAAACAAGCTACATAAGAAACGCCTCTTATTGTATACGTGTCACCTCTCTGCCCTGTCATCTCTTTCACAACTCTCTTCTCTTTTTTTTCCAATTCCCGTCGGTTGAAATCAAACAAAAAAAGAGGAAAAAGGTTGAAGAAGAATCAATCAATCGTCGTCTTCGTCTCGATTATACCTTAACCCCCCCCCCCCCCATGGAAATCGAGGTCTCGAGCTCGACTCATGATACCGTCGATTTGGATAGTATTCGTGTCAAGCGGAAGACATTGCAGAATCTGCTCGACGATTGCCATAGAGCTCCCGATCTGCTTAATCTAGCCGATACTGCTCCCAGTGGAGATAGAACCGAAATAGGTGGTTCCGGAAAGGATTACAGCAACCCCGTTGGCTCATCGGAATCTCTTTAGCCGATGAGTATTTTAGCAGTCGTCGCTCTACTTTTTTTTCTTCTGGTTTCTGCAAGTCCGATCGAGACATACGTTTACTAATTACCGATTTTGCTTGTTTCCTGGTTACAGGGGACATGTTTCAAACAGAGCTTGAACTTGCCTAACCTGAAGCTATGGATCACTGGATCACTTCTAAACCAAGGTTTTGAATTCGTCAAATCATTCACTTGATTTTGTAAGAGTATAATGCGATGTTTCAATCTGATGTCACATCTTGCTTGTCTTCCTTTCTGTATGTTTTATAACTACCAGGGGTCTAAAGTTAATTTTATGGATGTTGTTTATGCTTTGAAGAGGCAAGGTCACACTCTCTATGGCGTCAGACGAGGCTGCTTCTTGAGCTTGACGCTGCTCCTAGCTTGAAGAGGCAAGGTCGCACTGTAATCACATTGCTTGTATTGAAAACTTGCAGATTATAGTCTATTCTTCTGCAAAAGCCTTTAGAGGAAGCAAAAAGGACAGAAGCATTGCAGAATGACGATGCCTGGGTTGGGTCATTTCAGAGCTTCATGAGTGATTGATAGCTCGTGGTGGTTAGTAATGTTGATGTCACTGGGATCACTCGTAGGAAAGGTTTTCAGGTGAAAACTGATTTTAAAACTATGATCTTTTCTTTGTCTTAGATAGAACATAAGTGTTAGAATAGTCAAGTAACAATGTGCTTTAGTGTCTAGAGTTAATTAATGTGTTGTTGATGTAATTTTCTTGGATAACAAGGTTTCAATGCATAGAATGAAAAAAATTAAGAATCCCAAAATAGGAGACTACCATTGGAGACCTAAAATTAAAGCATCACTTAACTAAGGTTCTTAATTAGTTTTAATTACTAAAATAATGAATAAGAAACCCAAATGGGGTTATGGGTTAATCATGCTCTAAGATTACTGTTTCGATATAACGTTTCCAATTAAAACTAATTAAAGTTAAATTATTGAATGATACGTTTCAGGTGTACAAATGCATCTGAGTAAGCTATCAACCCCAGGCTTTATCTTTGCAAGAATAACTCATCATTGCTTTATTTTAGGATTTTAACAAAACAAAACAAAACATGTCAAACATTCCTGCTCCCAAAAAGACATTTGCCGAACCAATCTCCAATAAAAAGCTTTGAAATTTCAAGCTTGCAAGAGATTCATAAATTTAAGTATATAAAAAAAAATGTGTATTCACACTTCTAAACAAAAATATCATTAATTATTTATCGAAACACAAATCAGTAAATAATAAAATAGAAAGTATTTTATCATTGCATATAACATTAACTGTTAATAAATTTTACATAGAAAATCAAAAACGTCATATAATTTGGAACATAAAAATATCTGTAAAACGATTTATATTAAAAAAAATGGAATGAGTATTAACAGTGTAACTAATTTATAGGCAGACTAAAAAAAATGGCTAAAAGTCACGTGATAGCTGTCTGTTTCGTGCTTACAACCGTTGGATAAGTCGTATTGCTGATTTGGATGGGGGATTGCTGTGGAGTGAGAAGTAGAGAATAAACAGCTCATGATTAAAGGCCGCATGAATGTCGTTTTCTGTAATACTTTAGAGGCTTTTGACCAAAATGGGCGTTGAATAACCCGACCCGTTAACCCAAGACCTTTGTATTATTCTTTTTTTTTTGTCATCTTAAAATAGGATCTTGCTTCAAGGTTTCTTCTTACTTAATAGTTACCCAATGCCAAGAATTGCTAAATCTACTCATGAGAATAAAACAATCTCCCCTACAAGAACTGCTCCACAAGACAGTTACTATACCCCATCCAAAAAATATATCCAAAAACCTACTCAAGCACCTAAGCAGAGGATGATACTTCTTCATTCTCAAAGCAACCTAGAAGCCACGCCGACGGTTCTGCTGCAACATATGACTTCGTCTGCCTTCCTTTGGTCACCCCTTTAACAATGAGGAGAGCTCTTCTATTGTTTGCTCTCTCTTCCTTCACCAATCTCCACCATTCAAGTCCACACAATTTATCCAAAATAAGCCATATCTCTCCTTTGAAGTTAGGCCAGGCTTTAGGTCTAAGAACCATTTGAGTTATGTCCCATCATCTAAGGCAAATATCACCTTGTTTTGGTGATGAGATATGATACTTTCCACTAACCAAACCAAGACTTGCAGTTTTGCATCATGAAAGCTACCAATCTCAGAGAAAGCCCTTCTCCCATGAAGAATCACCTTACCTTTCTCATCCCTTAAGACCCAAGCTCCTCCACCCAAACGAGTGCCTTTCATCCAATCCACGCCAATGTTACATTTGAACCAACCCCTCGGAGGAACCCATCTTTTCTGGCAGGCCGTGCCATCACCTCGTTCTTCTAAGTCCTCCTTTTCCTCCTCCACTTGCGCTAAACTCCACATCTCAGACTCCACAAAAAAATTTTCCACCAGCTCAAACAAGGCAGATTGTTTTCCTTCAAACATCAGATTGTTCCTGTTCTTCCATAGAAACCAAGTGATCCATGGCAGCGCATTACGTACCTTGTTTGGGATTGATTTGTTAGATCCCAATGAGAATAGGTAATGAATGTTGGAGTAGTGAGAGGTCAAATCAAAACCGCCTGAAGGAGAAGGAACATTCGCCAAAGCCCAAACTTGGCGCGCAACGTGACATGTGAAAAGGATGTGATTGATTGACTCTCCTTCGAACCCGCAGGCTTGACAACACGGGTCCAACTTGATCCCTCTCTTCACAAGCAGTTCACCTACAGAAATCGCATTGCTCAAGGTAGTCATGGGCATATTATCCGAAACCCGAAAACCGAACCGGAACCGAACCGAAAAAACCGGGACCGAAACCGGACCGAAAATTACAAAAACCCGAACGGTTTCTATATTTCTAAATCCGAAAAACCGAAACCGAACCGGGACCGAACCGAGAACCGAACGGGTACCCGAATATTTTGAATATATTAAAAAAATATTATTTTTAATTTTAATATATATAAAATATAATTTATAAATAAAAAATATCTACAAAAATCCGAACTACCCGAATAACCCGGACATGTTTTCGGTTTTTTCCGGGTTTAGATCGGGTTTTCGGGGGTTTTTCGGTTTTTTGGGCTTTAAACCCGAACCATACCCGAATTATTTGTAATAAGGTTCCATTTCGGGTTTTATAAAAAAAATAGAAACCCGACCCGTACCCGACACTATCCGAACCGAACCGATCCGAAAAATGTCCGGTTCCTAAACGGTTCCTAAATATCCCAATCCGAATAACCCGAAAACCGAATAAACCGAACCGATCCGAACCGAAAACCCGAAAACCCGAATGCCCAGCACTAGCTTAAGGCTCTCCATAGAAAAGTTTTAATCTTAGGAGGAATCTTGAGTTTCCACGACGCACTCTTCAACTCATTTAGAGAGGGCAGGGCTTCAGCTTCTCTTATCTCTTCCTCCCTCGCCATTCTGTTTTTTAACCAATACCCCGATTTAACCGAGTAACTTCCATGCTTGTTGTGCTGCCAAACCCAGAAATCTTCTCCCTCAAAGACTGGTTTCATTACCACTATCCTTGCGACGTCTTCCTCAAAGAACAGATCATGGAGGATGTTTAAATTCCAGCATCTATTGTCCTCGTCAATCAACTTATCCACGCATAGCAAGAGGTCGACAAAGATGTTTTTCATTAAAGGTCTCCTCATCACTTCGCCTTCAATCAAAGCATCAACCCACACAGACATTGTCTTACCATTGCCAATCTTCTTTTTGATGCCCATAACAAGTAATTCCTTGACAAACTGAATGCTCCGCCATGCATAGGAGGGTCTAGGCCCGTTTGAGGCAGCTAAGAACTCGCCGAAGGGGAAGTAGCGGCTCTTGAAGACTCTGGCAAAAATAGATTCCAGCTCATTGAGGATCCTCCACGCTTGTTGGCCAGTAACGACTGATTGAAGCTTTGAATATCTTTAAAGCCCAATCCACCTTGATCTTTTGCCAGTGACAGTTTCGACCAACTCAACCAGTGCATCTTTCTCTTGTGCTCTAAGGAGTTCCACCAGAAATCTACCATTGCTCTTGTCAAGTTTTCACAGGACGTCTTCGTTAATTTAAAACAGGACATGGCATAGATAGGCATAGCGATGGCCATTGCCTTGATTAGAATTTCCTTCCCTCCTAGCGACAACTGTTTCATGAACCATCCGGAGAGCCTATCCTTTAGTCTGTCGTAGATGTACGCCAGCATTTCCGTCTTGGACCCACTAAAGCATTCAGGCAATCCTAGGTAAGAACCTGAACCCCCTTCCTTATGGATTCCGGTAATTCTTTTGATCACATTTCTAACATCCTCCTGCACCTTGGATCCAAAAGTAATCGCAGACTTAGCTGTACTCACTTGTTGACCAGCCGCTTTCTCATACACCTTAAGGATTCTCATCAACTCTGCAGCTTGGTTCTGATTCGCTCTACAGATTAGCAAACTGTCGTCGGCGAATAACATGTGATGAATCATCGGACCCTCTTCATCGAATCTGATGCCCTGAATCTTATCATTCCTTGCTGTCGTGTTCAACATGTGAATCAAGCCCTCTGTACACAGTATAAAGAGGAATGTAGACATCGGGTCACCTTGCTTGAGCCCTCTCTCTGGTTGGATGCACCCAAAGGCTTGATTATTAATCAGTGTGGAGAAAGTGACCGATGACACGCAAAACATAACCCTCTCTATCCATACCTCAACAAAACCCAAAGTCGTCAACAGCGCCTTCAAATTATTCCACTCTACCCGATCGTATGCCTTGGACATGTCAGATTTGATAGCCATGAAATCTTTAGAGAAGTTATCATTGGTCCTCAGCGCATGCACCATCTCATGAGCATTGAAGAACGGCTTATCATTGTATTATTCTTTTATTTCACTTATTTGAATAGACAGATAATCTTTAGAAAATACGAATTTATTTGGGGGTAAAATGACTCCAGAAGTTACAGATTCCTCTGACGTATAACTGCATTTATTTAGGTGAAATTAAGTAACTAAAATTTAGTAACAATTATGATGTATCACATTTGAAATCAACATTTCTCAATGAGTATTCGACACTATTTATTTTATATCGGATAAGATTATTTGTTAATTCTACGTACTAAATATAAGATGTTTAGGTAGAAACACACATATTAAGAAAACTACTTTTTGTCTAGAATTCAACCAATTATAAAATAAACTATTAAAATATGATTGGGTATACAGTTTTTAGTAAAATAAAAGTTATCTAAGAAAATGAAAACATCTTATATATTGGAACATCAAAATTTTGTAAAACATCCTATGTTTAGAAAAAGAGGGAGTATAATTTATTATTTGTTAACTCTGCATAAAAATAAATAACATTTGCTAAATTCCATATTTTATTTAATATCACCAGTCAAAATGTTTAGTGACTTTTGTTTGAATTCACACTAGGTAGCGAGATGCTTGAGTTACACCGTTCCATTAAAAACATAATATGAATCACATTTGCCAAATAACCAAGTACTCCATTCGTTTCATAAAGATCCACATTATAGAAAAAAAAATTGTTTCAAAAATATACATTTTTTACTTTTCCAAAGTATTATTTAATAAAAAATTGTACATTTCAAAAAAAATTAATGATGTTTATTAAATTTCTATTGGATAAAAGTTATAGAAAATTGTGATTCACAAAAAACAATGCATTTACAGTCAAATTTTAATGTATTTTTTTAATATGTGTAAAAGATCTAAAATATGTATCTTTTTGAAACGGAAAGAGTGTATCATAATCACAACATTTGTTTTTGCTTTTCCATAAACAGTTACAACTAACTTAAATGCAGATAAAACTAAATACAATTACAATTGATCCAGAGTAGAATATTGGAGGCACATGTTCATCATACACTCACACATAAATATTAAAACTTCAATTGAGAAAATCTATATACTTTTTTTTTTGACATCGAAAGCTCCATATATTATTAAGAAACTTCAAGGTGGATGGCTGCTAGGGCCATTCATTCTGGAAGTTGGGAGTTTACATGGGAGAACAAAAAACCTCGAGAACGAGCACCTTTTGCAAGGTGATCGGCTCGAACGTTCTGTGAACGGGGAATAAAAGAAATAGAACAAAAGGTAAACATAGAACGAATAAGATCCACTTGTCAATATACTACTCTCAAACGGGAATGTTGTTTCTTGAAAAACAACGTCTCGCGAAACAAATATGACCTTTCGATCTAGATCATACAACTTCCAACCCTTTTTCCCGTATGGATACCCCAAGAATACACACCGCCTACTACGTGTAGCAAACTTATCACCTTTGTGATCTCCATTATGGGCATATGCCAAGCACCCAAGAACTCGTAAATGCTTATAACCAGGCGCATGACCAAACAACACTTCGAATGGTGTTTTGTTCTTCAGCAAGACAGAGGGCGTCCGATTAATCAAACAAGCTGATGTCAGTACACACTCTCCCCAATACTCAATAGGTAGATTGGCCTGAAACCTGAGAGCTCGCACAATATTCAATATATGACGATGCTTGCATTCGACACGTCCATTTTGTTGCGGTGTATTGACACAAGATGTCTCATGTACGATTCCTTTTTCTTGAAAGAATCGCGTAAGACACATAAACTCAGTTCCATTATCACTTCGAATCCGTTTCACCTGTTTAGAAGACTGGCGTTCTATCATGGCTATGAAATTACGAATCTGCAATGGTGCCATCGTTTTGTCTGCGAGGAGATATAACCATACAGCTCGAGAGTGATCATCTACAATCGTCAAGAAATATCTAGATCCACAAAACGATGTGGTTCTAGACGGACCCCATAAGTCACAATGAATCAAATCAAAATTATCTTTTGCATTATTCAAACTGTCTTGAAAACACTGTCGAGTTTGTTTAGCTCGAAAACAAATATCACAACTCTTAACAGAAAGCTCATTACTACTACTATTAGATGACTTCCGCACTCCAGGTGCATTCAGTTACTTGGAGAGACGGATGACCCATCCTATTATGCCATAAAACCAAATCACTGCGAACTTCAGTATGTAGGGATGTCACGATTTCCATTCCACGAAACCGGTACAACCCCTCTCCCTCTCGTTCACCCGCTCCAATCAGCATCCTCGTAACTCGGTCCTGCAAAACCACAAGTCTATCAATTACTTGTCCCACCAAATAGTTGTATGTAAGAAGTTGTCCAAGCGAAATCAAATTCGTATGGAACCCACTGACAAAGAAAACATTTTTCAGTGACAATTGTGATGTCAACCGAACTGTTCCTTGCTTCAGAGTTACTACATCAGCGCCTGCTGGTAACATAACAGACACCGGTGTAATATCTCGAACGTCCTCGAGCAACTCGAGTTGTCCAGTCATATGATGAGTCACTCCAGTGTCGAGTATCCAGAGAGTATCATGACTCTTACCGCTCAAGTTAGTCGCTGATTTTCCGGTGTTGATAAGCTTCTGAATTGTAGCCCACTGATCATCTGTAAGGCCACTCAATCCTTGTCGATCATGTTCATTTAGCTCGCTGCTTGATGCCACAGCTGCCGTATTGATTTGTGTGACGTTAGCTCTAGGATTATATCCACAGCCACGTCCGTTTGGTGTTGCCTGAGACCCGCGGTTGTCGGTTCGATATTTAGGACGATCTCCCCCACCATTCAGGATACCCAATGACTTTGAAGCATGTTGAAGCTTCATGTCCTGCCCTTCCACACGCCGAGCATTGTTTCAGCCAATCTTGATTCCCTTGTCCACCTCGAGATCCAGACGAGTCATTCGAGCTCTGTTTCAAGACATCCATTCTGGAAGTTGAGAGTTTACATGGGAGAACAAAAAACCTCGAGAACGAGCACCTTTTGCAAGGTGATCGGCTCGGACGTTCTGTGAACGGGGAATAAAAGAAATATAACAAAAGGTAAACATAGAACGAATACGATGGAATTCATCGAATTCAACCATTTGTCTTCGTTGTCTTCTTCGAGGAGATTGACAAGCTGCAGGCAGTCAGTCTCGAAGGTCACAGAGCTATGGTCGAGCTTAATAGAGGATCGCATGGCCCACAACAGAGTTTGGAACTCCGCATGTAGGGGGTTAGGACTTGGTTACTAGCGAATGAACCATAAGTCGTCATCCCATCCTCGGTCGTCAGGACCATTCCTCCACCGAAACGTGTATCGTCTTTGTGCCAGGAGGCGTCTGTGGAGCATACCGGGCCAGTTCTTTGTGTAGTAGGAGGAGGTTCGCGCCGGCCAGCAATGCGCCAGCTCTCCGTCTCGGACTTGGCCAGTTGGATCGTCTCTAGTGGGGTGGTATCTTGCCATTAAAAGCTTTATCATTACGGGCTTTCCAGATGTACCAAATCACACACGGGACTGGAGCAATGAGATTAACGGGGATCCCACGCTCCCTTACTCGCCATAGAACATAGTCTACATTACTATATATTGAGTTACACGGGAACGATCCCGGAGCACGCAGTATGTCTGCCAAAGCCCAAGTTTGGACTGAGGGAGGACATTCAAAGAGAAGGTGGTTTGTTGTTTCTTCGTCTGCTCCAAATCTCGGGCAGGTCCTGTCGTCTTCTTGGTAGTCTTTAGTTTCCAAGCACGAGCTTGGAGAGAGGTGATGCTAGGTTCCAAGACTTGTGCAGGCTCTGAGGGTTCCGATGTTGCCATGGCCAGTTCATAACCAGATTTTACAGAGTAAATACCTGATTTGGTGAGGTTCCAGCAGTAGATTGCTGCTCTGGGAGTTCGCGTCGGTCTGAGACTCTTAATGAGGGGAATGTCACTAGGAACCACAAGTTCCTGTAAGCAATCAAGCTTCCAAGTTTTCGAAACAGGGTCTAAAAGGTCCGCGATTTTAAGCGATGGGTTGAAGGAAGGGCCGCATGGTATGGCTGGTCATGCCGGAGTTGTTGGGAGCCAAGGGTCTGCCTAGACTAGGGTATTGTGTCCCGTCCCTATAGATTTTCGAATGCCGCTTTTGAGCAGGGGTTGAACCGCCATAAAGCTTTTCCACACGTAGGAGGGGGTACTCGCTTTGTTGGCATCTAAAGGGTTCAAGGGACGATAGTATCTACCTTTGAGGACTCGTGCCAAAAGAAAGTTTTGGTATTGTAAGAGTCTCCAAAGTTGTTTTGCAAGTAATGCGAGATTGAAGTTTTTAAAATCTCGGAAACCTAATCCTCCAGCCAGATCTTTTTCCATATACAAAAGACAAAATATTTCATTTTCATCTTATTCTAGAAAAATCCAATTAAAGCCTAATTATTACAATTTAAAACCATTTTGTTTTCTTCTTGTTATGAATGTCTTTTCATATCAGGGAAAGAAAAAAACAATTTCATTACCTTTGTCTTCTCCATTATCTCTCTACCAAATCTGGAAGAGAAAAAACAAAAGAGAAGCTTATAATAGAGAGAAGAACTCGATTTTGTTATAAGATGGATAAGAGCTGCAACTCCTCCGGCGACTCTTCCGCCGTATCAGCCACCGCAACGAGTAGTACCGGTAACAATACAGGGGGGAACAGAGATCATCATTACCTGAGACGACTCAATAAGCTTTCTCATAAGATATCAAAACCAACAGCAGCCTCCTCCTCGTCCGTCTCCGCCGCCGTGAATCAAGAAACTAATCACCAACCGCTTCCTCCTCCTCCGCAGCAACCGCCAATTAACCACGGGAATCTCCACCAGCACCAGCCTCCTGTTTACAACATCAGCAAGAGCGATTTCAGAGACGTTGTTCAGAAACTCACAGGCTCTCCTGCGCACGAACGGATCTCTGCTCCGCCGCAACAGCAGATTCACCACTCTAAGGCTCAACAGAGTTCGCGTCTACACAGGATACGACCTCCTCCGTTGGCGCACGTTATCAACCGCCCTCCTCCGTTGCTAAACGACGCTCATCGTAACTGGAGCGGCGGGTTTTTTCCGAGACCGACGGCGCCGCTTTCTCCTCTCCCTCCGCTTCCTCCGGTTCACGCGGCGGCGGAATCTCCGGTCTCCTCCTACATGCGGTACCTTCAGAACTCCATGTTCTCTGGACCATCGCCGTTAGCTCCTTTGGTTTCGCCTCGATGGTATCAACAACAGCAACAGGAAAACGCTCCGCCGCCGGAAATCAACAGCCGCCCTCCCCATCATCCTCCTCCTCCGTCGGCTCAGGCGCTACAATCATTCGGATGTTTAAGTTCGCCGAAATCACCTTACGGATTACCCTCGCCGAGCTTACTCTTATCGCCATCGTCAAGTCAGTTAAGGTTTCCTGGATCTCCGACGACGGTGCCGCTCCCTAGCCCTAAATTCAAAGGTCACTGATCTGATCAGAAAAAGCAAAACTCTTTGTTGGTCAGAATTTTAAAACGTCGTCGTTTTGATAGTTACTATGAAATTCCCTTTGTTCTTTTTGTACATCACTAGTGGTGGATGATGATTTGTTTTTTTTTAAACCAATTACTTTGTTTTGTTCATCAATATCTAAAAGTTAAAAGAGTTTCCTCTCGAGAAAAAAGAAGAAACAGAGCGGTCCTTCTCGGTTTGCCGGCGATCGCCCTCCGTGGTTGGCCGTGCTCTTCACCGCCGCTACGTGAGGGAGGCTCTTCTTCTCCTCTTCATTTTAGTCTACTTTCTACTTGGTTTCTGTTGAGTTGGGTGAGGGTATCTTCCTCCGTCCGGCGCGTGCGTCTCCGGTACTTTCTGAGGCAGTTCGTGCTTGCCTTGTGGTGGCTCGTCCCTTTTGCTCCATCAACGCAGACTTTTCTCCGGGCGATGGAGGCTTCCTTAGCTCCATCGACGTCGGTTCTTCGTGGGGGGTGGAGGTTTTCTTTAGTTCCACCGACGCCACTCTTGCTCCCGGGAAGGGGAGGCTCCCTTAGCTCTCTTCGCCGGCTTTTGGATTACGGTGAGAGGAGGCTCACGCAGCTCCTTGATGCCGACTTGGAACCCATTGGTTTGGGTGAGGTAACTAGTTTCGAGTTTGTTAGCGGTGGTTTTGGTTTACGATGATGTGAGTGCGGTTTACGGTTCGACTGTCCTGTGTGTCTGGTGGTCCAAAGTCGGAGGCGCTCTCGGTAATCCGATGAACCCTCTGGCGTGAAGACAGTTCGACGTTGATAAACGGTTTTTGGATGAGCGGAGGCTCTGCAAGTTAGGAGCTCCGGCTTTAAATGGTGTCGGGGTTGATCTCCGGCGATGGCATCGTTCAGGTCGAGATAGGTTCCACGTGGTGTGCGGAAGGCTACGATGAAGACACGTGGTCCAAACCTATTTCCTTGCGGCGCGTTTTAGGGCGAACTGCCCGTGTCGAGTACTGTGGGCCGTTTGGGCCGCTATGTATTTTATGGGCTTCGGCTCTTTGTGTGTTCGCTTTCTGTGGCCCGTTGTTTCTCTGGGCTTTTGGTTTGTACTTGTTTTGTTCGGGCTTCGGCCCTGGGCTTGGCCCTAATAAATATCAATTTGGAAAAAAAAGAAAAACAGAGAAGGAAAAAGAAAGGATTACACTTTTCCTTAAAACTTGTTGATCCATCTCTTCTTTCTTTATTAGATCAAATTGCATAGGGAACAAACACAACTAATGCTTTGATTGATTCCTTCTTGGTAAAGTAAATGTATTGATTGGATATCTAGCTATACCAATCACTTCACTGTTCCTTTGGTTGATTTTTTCTGCACTGATGCTTTCATTTTCCATTGAAACTTCAACCCTGACGAAATCGTGAGTGTTTGGCTTTATTTTTTCTTTCATGTAAACCAATGACGAGTGTTTTATATACTTATTCTAAAGTTCTTTTCATATAATCAAACTGGATAATTGATTTCAGACCCTTTTAATTGGTAAAGTAATTCGCTCGACACCGTCAAATAAACAAGTCCCATTTTAAAAATTTGAGAACAAGATAAGGACACAGCCTTTCAAATTGATTAGAAACACACAAAGCAAGGTTCGATAGCAGACACTGAAACAGACATATCCAATAACAACAAAAAGACAGAACAACAACAAATAAAAAGGGAGAAAATCAGGCAAAGAGATAAAAGACTGATGGTTCAACTTGCTAGGGATTACGATGAAATGAATAAAAGTTCCAAACCACCCCTAGAAAACAGCAGTTCAGTCAAAAAGATTTGATTACTGCTGTTCCTCAGCTGGCTTTGGAGCTGACTCTTCCTTGATCTCCTCATCCGCAGCATCATCCTGATAAATATAATCCACCAAACATAAGACTTTAGCCCATGAAAATTGCGATAATAGAAGAAAACTTTCAAAGGATTCTTACCTGCATGTCGGATGTCCAGAGAGTGAGGTTGTCACGGAGAAGCTGCATGATCAAGGTGCTGTCTTTGTACGACTCTTCACCTAGAGTGTCCAACTCCGCAATCGCGTCATCAAAGGCCTTGATGATAGCAATACAACAACCACAACGAAGATTATGTCTTTAGCAAAGTGTTTACGATGAGTTGAGCAAAGGCAAGTGCTAGTGGATTAAAGTACCTGCTTAGCGAGGCTGCAGGCACGATCAGGAGAATTTAAGATCTCGTAGTAGAACACAGAGAAGTTGAGTGCCAGACCTAGACGGATTGGGTGAGTTGGAGCGAGCTCTGCATTCGCAATATCCTGTAACGAGAGAGAGAGTCACATATAAACAAACCAAGGCAAGCTCAGAGATCTTGTTTAGGCATGGGGTTCGGTTCAAGTAATTCGATTTTCAGTTAATTCAATTAGATATTTGGTTTAAATTTGACTAAAAGCTCCAATAATTTTGGTTATTTTCAGTAGAAATTTTAATTAGTTTGGATCAAAATTTGATTATTTTTTTCAAAATTTAATTAAAATCGATATAATTTGGTTTAGATTAACTTTTCAATAACTGAACTAACCGATAAAAAAATTTGCCGAACTTAACCGGAACTCTAAACCAAAAAACCGGAAAATTTGGTTTGGTTTGGTTCGGTTTGGTTCGGTTCAAATCCACGCTAATCTTGTTCATAGCCAACTCAATAATTCTAGACGATGCAAATCCATAAGATAATCGAATCTAATCCACGAAGCAACAGATAAAGGCTTATGAATCAACGAATCGCAGCTTAGATCTGAGAGATTACCTGAGCAGATTTGTAAGCGGAGAGAGTATTCTCAGCGGCGTCTTTCCTCTCTTGACCAGTCTTAAACTCAGCCAAGTACCTATGGTAATCCCCCTTCATCTTCAGATAAAACACCTTCGAGTCACCTGAAGCTGCGGCGGGGACCAGCCTCGAATCGAGCAGCTTCAGTATCCCCTCGCAGATTCCGGTGAGCTCCGTCTCGATCTTCCCCCTGTAATCGCGGATCGCCGCGACGTGGTCGTCGTTGCCGCGGCTCTCCTCCTTCTGCTCGATCGAGGATATGATGCGCCACGAGGCGCGGCGTGCGCCGATCACGTTCTTGTAAGCGACGGAGAGGAGGTTACGCTCCTCGACGGTGAGCTCGTCGCCGTCGACGGAGGCGGAGACTTTCTCCATGAACTCCACCATCTCCTCGTAGCGCTCGGCTTGCTCGGCGAGCTTGGCCATGTACACGAACTCCTCACGCGCGGAAACCATTTTCAAGAATCGATTGAGGTCAGAAGGGAGAGGATGAATGAAATGTGTTTTTTAATGAGGCGATGAATGCGTTTTTGAGGAGACGAGTGAATGTTGGAACCAGTGTTGAATATGGGCCGTTGGGTTCGTTTGCTTTATAAAGGGCAAAGTATCTTCTGGCCTGTTTTTATCCTATTTTTTTAATAAATTAAAAATAAACCTTGAAATGGTAAGATTTTTTAATTCGTTTATGTATTTGATAATTTTCTGAATTGTTCACACATATTTAAAAATTAATTAATTTAATATCATAAATACATTATTTTCTGTGAATATCAAACCTTTAATAAAATTAAACCAATGATAACTCAATAATATTTTTGATAACTCAATAAATCTCTGAATTATATAATTCAATAAACTCAATTAATTTTTTTAAAAGTTATAATTTTCTATTATTAAATAAATTAAATTTATAAAAAAATATTACAATGTTAATTTGGTGAAACATTTTTTCAGAATTTTTATTTTTATAGAAAGGATGGAGTATTTATCTATACATATGTAGCTGCTATTTTTTTAACCATTTAATATTTTTTAGAGAAAAAATAAACAAATACTTTGAAGATGATTTTAGTACCAAATTTCTAAAGGATTACTATTTTAAAAATTGATCGGTTAAGAAATAAATGGTAATGAGATTTTACTACTATTGGTATATGAAAAATCAAAATTTCCCCGACTCTATGAATTAAAATATGTTGGGTCTAAAGTCTAGTTTTCAAGAGTTGTAAATAGTATTAGCAAATCTACCATTTTAAAGTTATTAGATTGATAGAAATAGTACAATAATGGAAGCAAGTTGGTTTAGCAAAAACGGAGACAGCTCAGAGGGCACACATGTGTTGTGGGCATGTCAGGGGATCCAAAGGACTATTTCTTCTCCAACTTGTTACATATAATATCGTGACTAGTACTAATATGTTTTTTAGAAAATTTAAAAATACGGTTATGTGAATATTATTGTCTATCTCCAGATCATAGAAACGTTATTATAGGCGATGTCTACGAGATTTGTTTGATATATTGTTACTAATTATATATGATGTTGTATTTGACCCGAAGTGTTTATATGATAATCGAAATTTAAGTCAACCGTGTCTCTATTGATTAGTTTACACGAAAACATTTTTGGGGTGGGATTACTAGAGAACAAGATCATCTGCATCGCGATGAAGTGAGCGTCTCTAAAGGGTGGGGAGGCCCACGATTTTGGCAAAAGACGGTATGTTATGTTGCAGAATAAGACCATCCGTAACCGTGATACCCGGTTAAGAATCCTAAGATTTTTTTTTTATTATTATTAAATATTTTTTCAGCTGAAAAGAAAAAAAAAAGATAACCAATGGTGGGCCGTCACCTAACAGCGGAGTCCGCAAATAGTTATAATACTCCAAGCGAATTGATCCCTAAAAAAAGATATGAAGAGGTCAATTTTTAATATATTGCGGGATCCATCAAGTTTTTTACTATTTTTATCTAGGATTTGGAGCTAAAAAATTGGCAAGAGGCTCCATTGCGGGTGCTCTAAGAGACGTGTATTGGATGGTTTTTGCACTGTTTGTGGTCCCACCGACACGTAGCGGTCCGCGATTGGAGCGTTTTTTATTTTTTTCTAATCAGAAAAAAATAAAAAATAAAAAATAAGAAACCTTAAGGGATGCAGATGCTCTGAGTTTTGTCTCTGCCCTTTACGGTTTTGTTTATTATATTCAACCACAATTATTCTGATCCATGACTATGTTTTTTCTTATCTTACTTTCTTTGCTAGGTTTTTTATTTTTCTTAGTTTATTAGTGGAACATGATATTACTAGCTTTGGCCAACCCAATAATTTCGTTGATAGTATATGCGTGCTTCAAGTCTCGGAAGAAGGCATGCTTTACAAGTTTTTTTTTTTTGATAACTCTGATATCTGGGCAGCGACATTCCCAACTATCCCCTCGTCCAGCGCCCCAACGGAAAGGATGTTAAATCTGTTGTGGCCAAGGCTCGAACCCGGGTGGCGGGCAGTACAACTGTACCTCCTTTACCACCAAGCTACGAGCGCTTGGTTCATGCTTTACAAGTTGACATGGTTAAGCGGTGAAGGCGTCTCTTGAAGCCATGACATTTGATACTTGCTAGGGTTTAGCCGGTCTCTCGTATGGTTTGTATTGCACATTAAAGATTGTACTCCCAACACTTGAACATATATAATTGTGAATGCATATTTTCTAAACATATTGTTTTGTTTGTGTCTAATGTCCAACGGCTCATCCCGTGGATTTACCAACGTCCACAAATTTAATGTTTTCCAACATGCACTATATATCGACTCTGAATAAACCTTTTGCTAAACGTAAGAAACAAAATTTCAAACAATAAGAATACATGTGTATTATACCATTTGCATGTTCTTTTGTTATTAGTATTTTCTACCAAAGAATCCAAAATGTATCACATAAATAATCAGAATTGACTATGAAGTATAAACATAGCTTTTAAAATAAAATTAATGTAAGAAAATGGGGGGGGGGGGGGGGGGGGGGGGGGGGTTAGCAAATACATCTGACCTTAGCCTCATAGTTTATTACAATCCACCAGGACCACCACCGACCAATGTGAAAATGAGATCCAAATATAGAATAATCTTTTCTTGCAAGGGTCAAAGTATAAGCTTCATGAAAATTGTTACTTTCAGTGGCACAAAATAATAATTTTACACAATTTGTTTTTTAGCTTGAGAAACGCTTTCGGCTCCGCAACCTCCACCACCAATAATTTTGTTTTTCATTGTTAATTCTTATCTAAAATTCTACTTGATTTTAGGTATTTTTGTTCGTTTGTTAATGATGTGATCCATGAGCTTATCTTGCAAGTTGTAATCATATGAATAACTTACAATATAAGTTACGAATTTACGATTACAACAAAATAAGGTTTGTATAATTAAACTTCATGAAATTTTCTTATATGCAAACCATTTCATAAAGCCCATAGCCAAACACTTGAAATTCTAAAAAAAACTAGTTATCTCATAATTAATTAATTAATTAATCACATAAGTATGTATAAACTGTGTTTTCTATCAATTATAAAACAATAAAGTAAGAAGAATTCTTCAATGTAAAAACATCAGTAGGAGTTAAGAAGACTCCAAACAGTGAGATCAATCTGTTCCCATGATTCAGCTGTGCGAAGTTCATCCCAAATACTGAACATTGCACCCAACACATTCTCTTCATGTAATATACAATAACACCTGCAAACCAACCAATCACACAGTTAGACATAATAACACAAGAAAAGCTTCAATGCTAATGTCATTTTTAATACTTACATTGTGCGATAGGAAGGAGACAATACTTTCTTCCTCGTACTGTCTACTGTTCCATTCTTACTTCTGATTAAAGGAATGCCGTAACTTTCTAGAAGCTTCTTGAAAAGTTCAGTGTCTCCTCCAAACACGTCCAAGTATATCGGTATCAAGTCGTAGAATGGATCTCCTACAAATTTCTTCATTCTCTCAGAAAACTTTTCAAATTTGCAGTTTGATCCCATTTGGATTATAAATTTAAGATAGCATACCTATTGATAGATCGCTGAAGTCAAGAATATGACTGGGACGCCATGAATTGTGTTGACCATCACCATCTGCGTATGGTCCCATGTGAATGTTGTCGTCCATGACGTCCGAGTGTATCCAGGTGCAGGGCTTGATTTCGTTACCAACATCTGTGTCCTATGATCACAAAAGAACGTTGTCTTAGTTCTCAAAACCTAAGCCAATTTTTAAGGAGGTATAAAAATGAGAGAAGTAACCTTGAAAACATGGAGCAAATCTATAAAAAATTCATCAGGAATGTATTCGTCTATCTTGTTCATCAGAGCCCGAGGAATCGGATTTCCCCTGAAAGGTTTGAGCCAAACAATAACCAACAGTGAGCCTTTTTTCTTTTTTTAAACCAAGAGGTTTGGGCCGAAGCTCATAATCCCCCGAAATTACAATATGTAATATTAGTTTGGTCTAGCGGTCAGCCGGTCACTCAAACCAGGACTGACATAATGGTCAGGATCTGGTCAGGATCTTTTCCATTTGAGCTAAGGACCTCTGGTTGTTTTTTTTTTTTTTGCCAAAAGATACTAGGATCAGCTCTTGCAAAAAAGATAAAAAAGAGCTAGGCCTAGAAACAGAGGAGTGCTAAAGAACAATCCTACTCATACGAGAGCCACAACTCCATTGCCTTCCGGAAATTTGAGTTGTTTCTCTTACCAAGAATAACGTCACGGATGCTACGGTCGATTGTTTTGAAAATCATAGCAGGTGGAGTTATGACGTTGTCATGGATCCTACGATTGCGTTCTGTCCAGATGTTGTATATTGTCGCTTGAGACGCAAGACGCTTCAGGAGAGCGATGGTCCTAGAGTCATTTAAGGAAAGCCAATCCATCATAGCAGTCCACGTATGAAACGAATGATGATGAGCTCCAAGTCTACGCAGTACACATGCCCAGATTACTTCGCTTGTTGGACAGCGAAAACAGGTGGTCTCTGTCCTCCATAGCAGAGTTGCAGAGAATGCAGGCTGTTGAGATATTGATTCCCCAGGCCGCAAGTCTGGACTTAGTTGGGAGTCTGTCATGATAAGCAATCCAGAAATTGAACGCATGCCGGGGAACTCTGCCCTTGAACCAGACCGAGGCTGTCCATTGATGAGGTGGCTCACGGTGCCGAATGGCATCCCAAACACGAGAGGCTGAGAATGCTTCGAGAGACTCATTGTTGATGTACCAGTACACAAGATCAGGAGGGGAGTTGCGCATAGGTAGATGAATCGTGGTTAGGTGAGTTTGAAGCTCAAGAGCAGCATCGGAACGAGCCCCTCGCAGAAGCCAGCCTGTGTCATTACAAGCATCACAAAGGACCTCTGGTTGTGAGCTTTATTTACGGCAAAAGCAAATGGAAACAGAGTCACGAGAATATGTGTACCAGTTTCCAGACGGCTAGTGACATCCTTCTTCTTTTGGCATAGTGCATCAACAAAAACTTTCCATTCTGGTGGAATCTTCAACTCCTCATGAACATCCAATAACTCAGGAGGTGTGACTGGTGGATATGGAAGTAGATGAAGGTTGCGTAGTTGTTGTCCTAGAAAGGAAGCCAAGTTCTGAGCGTCGCTCCACGTCAGGTCATCTCTTCTGCAACAACAGCTTCAAATTAGTGATCAGGCTTTTTATTTTAAAGGTAGATGAATGTGAGTAGGCCTGCCGGTTCTAGTAGGGTTGTTCAAAATTCGAGTAGTTCGGTTCGATCAAAATCTCCCCAACTGGCCCGGAAAATTTTTGGTTCCATTATGTATTCTGGTATGGTTTTAAAATATTTTTTACCAAAATTTTGTTTCGATTATATGTCAGTTAAAAATTTGGTTAGAGTCAGTTAAATTTGGATAATTTCGGTTATTTTGATTAGTTTGATTTGACATTTTGGTTAATTCTGTTAGGTCAGCTCAAAATTTGGTTAATAATTTTTTTTTTTTTTGAAAAACTGAACTAACCGATTACAACTCAGTAACCAAAATAACCAAAATTTTTGGTTTGGTTCTGTTCAAACCCGCATGCCTAAATATGAGAAAGAGAACTTACAGATGGGCAAATATCTTCCCTTTGCATCTTTGTGTTTTAATATACGGCCAAACTTGTGAACTCAATGAACGGAAAGAACCAGGTGCTGGCTTCCCTTGGTTTCTATGTTCAAACAGCGTTTTGTTCCAAATACCAAATGGGAACTCGCTGTTCAACATTGATGCATCAAAGTCGAGATTGGAGCTAGTGAAAATGTCTGGGATTCTCTTGCCATCCCAAGGAACAACTTTGTAAGATCAAGAATCCCGCTTGCTAGAACATCAGGGATGGTTAAGGGTAGGGCTGGGATTTTGAACCGAACCGGACCCGCCGAACCGAACTGAAATTTTTGGTTAGTTCGGTTAGAGTTCGGTTTGATTTGGTAGTTTTTTTGTTTTTAATCGGTTTATGGTTCGGTTCGGTTCGGCAATCAGTTACTTTGTTTTTTTTAATAAAAAAAAGAAGTAACCAAACTATACCAAAACTCGAAGTGAACTAACCGAACTAACCAAATTTCAAACCGAACTAACCATAATAACCAAACTAACCGGATTTAATCAAACTTATCCAAATTTTAATTTTTTAAAAGTTAAACGAAAATATAACCGAAATCAAAAACTTTAGCAGGACTTTCAAAAATCAAACTAACCAAATACCGACAAAACTTTATTTCGGGTTAATTCTGTAAGATTCATGTTGAACCGAACTAACCGAAAACCAAATTACTCGAACCGAACTACCGGAACCGAATTACCCGAACCTGCAGGCCTAGTAAAGGGTGCTAAAATTATTGTGATAAAGATTACTCGCCTCAGTTCCAAGACCGTATATAGATTGTTCCAGCCCTCCTTCAACAAACAGTTTTACCGCATAGTCGGAAAACAGATAAACTTAACAGAAAACAATAAGAAAAGTAAGAACACAGGTGAAATAATTCTGAACTTTTGTGAGGTTTCGAAGAGAGAGAGTTAACTCACAGGATTGCTGCCAGTTCCAACTGGAAGCTTTTCATCTTCGATAACAGACGGCAAGTCAAGTCGTGGAAACTACATACTTCCTCTAGACATAGCAACCATTTCTCAGCATTTATAGCAATGCAAGAAGAAAAAGAAAAGTATAAAACTATAAACTTAAATCTTCATCATGGATATTACCTTTCATATCAGCTTTCTCATGTCAGGCTTCAGAACCCAAAGCTTGGATAGCCTGCCTCTCATTTCTCGTTGACCAACAGAGTTCCCCATAGACCAAGGGAAATTATAATGGTCTCTTTCTTTATCAAGAAACCTAGACAAGAAATCAGTATCGTAAGAGAATCCATTCTCCACATATTGTATCTTTCTGATCCTCCATTAGCCTCTCCCTCTCCATTCATACGTACCCTCTTCTCTTTCCTGGTAAGATCAGAATAGCTCAGAGTATTGTCGTCCTCATCGTGTGTTTCTTCTTCTTCTTCCATCTCTTCAGAATCTCCATCATCAAGAGCAAGAAGCCCAGCACGACACACACCTTTGTGCTGGTACCCAGGCGCCATATCCAAACACACAAACCCAAAGTTTTCTTTGTTCACAAAATTCTGGGTAATAGCCACTGTTGGCTCAAGATTGAGGATACAGTGCCACCAACCACTAGGAACATAAATAGTTTCGCCAGGTAGCAGTGTGCACGCAATGGGTTTATCTTCGTCCGCGAGGAGGGGATAATAGTCTAGCCACCACTGTGCATGGATAGTAAACTAAGAACAGGATACAGAAAATAAATAATTGAAATGCAATGGTTGAACAGTTCAGTAATATACCTGCAGAGATGAGGGGGTGTCGATGCTGACATTACCATCATCTTCATTTACTTGGACTGCAACACCTAGAGGAACTTTTCCAGGGGGCAACGCCCACCTATTTTAATCACAATGACGTCATTCACAACATATATTATCACCTAATTCTTATAAATCAATGGAGAAATGGAGAATGATAATGCAGGAGACAAGAACTTAGAATCTAAATATCATATAGTTATATGCCGGCCCTAAGATTTTGGGGCCGGTAGATGAATGTTTCACTTGGCTAGGCCTAGGACAGGTCCTAATATATATTGTGTGTAATGTCCAACAAAGTGAGATCAAGTAATGCAAGGACTAGTGAGTTAGATCACAATCCCTTAGCCGTATGAAACATGAGAACTATAGTGGTCATTGTCCTTATAAGTTGAAATGATGAAAAACTACGAAAAGAAAAACAAAATGGAATATTTGAATTGACTTCAAATAACAAGTTTAGAATGCTACTATTCAATTCTATTTTCTGGTCCAAAATTGTATGTGATGCTTTAATATATTTGTTACCAAACGAGTCTGCTAAAAATTATAAAACTAAATACTCGTTCAAGCAAAAAAAAAAAACAGAGTTTACCTTTTTCGACCGAAAAGTAAGGTGTTCCAGGCGCTGGTAAGAGCTGGATCAACGTGCCAAGATGCACCAGACCTCTCCGGACCAACTATAAGCCATCTGTACCGCGGACGATTCTCTTTGTCTAAGATCATTTTACATGAAATGTTGAATCCTTTTAAGATTATTTTCACTCCTGCAACTCTTACAACTGATGTGAAGAAAGCTTTATATAAAGCTTTATATAAATTTACCCTGTCATCGAAAACGTAAAGAGGATCTTCATCCCTCTGGAGTTTCATATACGAGATGTAATCCTTGAACTTCATTGATATTTTGTTGGGACTCCTCTGAGAGATTCTAAATGGGACTTCACCATATTTCTCTGATAATTGGTCGATTGTCCATGTCTTACTGGCTGGCCATGAATCGGCAAGGCCAGAGAGCAAAACCTAAACCAGATAAGAGTTAAAAAAAACATCACGAAAGAAACTCTCATGTCTGAAAATGTGTAACAGAGCACAAAGACTAGATCATACAGGTTTCTTGGCGTCGTAATCTTTTGAAAACTCATCCAATGAGATTTCTCTTCTACGTTCCACATTCCCGTCATCAAAAGCGAACCCGTCAAGAGATGTGTTACACCTATAGAATCTTTTATACAAGTACATCGAACTGAATCATGCACGTGAGAATAGTCCATCATAAGAAGAAATAAAAAGAGCAAACCCCATAAGTCAAATACACTTGAAGAAAAAAAAAATGTTACCACCAAAATGCAAAGGTTTTCTGTATGTATTTTCTTGAGTAACTCCTCTGAGAAAACAACCATTTCATATTCAGATTAGCAGATAAAGAGGGAGAGTCCAGTAACCCTCAACATTACCCAAAAGAGTCACATAGCTAATGACAATTCAAATACTAAATCCATTAAGCTGAAGTTCAAACCATGTTAAACTAACTCTCATTTGGATTTGGAGAGCACACCCCTACCAACAACAGAATTTGAACATGTGGCCTCTTAAACACATACTAGCAATGTTCAAGAAAGTGCAAGACGGTAATTAGGTGATTTATAAAGGATTATTGATTAAGGAGCGCCTGGACCGAGTAACTATAGGTGTCAAATGGGCTATGTGATTGGGCTTAATATGGATAAACCTGTTTTTCTCATGGGTTGTGAATGGACAAAATTTGGGAAACCATTTAAAAAGTAGGTTTTATTGGGATTGAGCTTTATGGAAATGGGGTGTCCAATAGATTAAAAAACCTAGGGTTACAGAAACAAAATCGATTTGGGAAAAAGTTCATTTCATCATCTCGAGTCACTCTCTCGACTCTCCCCAAGGCGATTCTCTCGAAGTCACGATCTCCAGCCTTCGTCCGTCGCTGTCACTCTCCGTCTCCATCCGTCTTTAACCGTCTCGTCTTCGTCTCGTCCGTCTTCAACCGTCTCGTCTCCGTCTCGTCCGTCTCCAACCATCTCGTCTCCGTCTCGTCCGTCTCCAGCCGTCTCGTCTCGTCTCCGTCTCTCTCCGTTCGTCAGGTTTGATGGATTTCGTGTTTAGTGTGTTTGCTTGATCTGGTTTGATGGGTTTCGGATTCAATACTCCATATGTGTTTTTGATTCAGATTATCTCGGATCTCATCGTCGATTCAACTTATAAAATGAGTTTTTGATTCAACTTATAAAATGGGTTTCTTGTTTGTGATGTGAGATGGGTTTTATAATTAACTACTCCACAATTTGTTGGAAGAGCTAGATCGTTTTTGTTTCTGATATTGACTGAGCTTTCATGGTTTCATGGTCTCTGTTTAGATTGTAACTTCATTGTTTAGTTCATTTCATGGTTTCATGGTCTCCGTTTAGATTGTAACTTCATTGTTTAGTTCATTTCACGGTTTCATGGTCTCTGTTTAGATTCTTTCAAAGAGATCAACCTTGAGAGGTCGTATAATCTTTTGCTTATGAAACTTCACTTGATTAGTGTCTCTGTTTGTGTTCAAAGAGATCAACCTCTCATTGGTGCATAACTTCATTGTTTATAAACAGAGACCATTAAACTCGGGTTTGTGTTTTGGGTTTCACTTGATTAGTGTCTTTGTTTGTGTTCATTGCTTGTTTACTTGATGAGTTTCTAAAATTGTTTTCTGTTTTCTTGTTTCAGGATGGACAATGAGGATACTATGAACCTAGAAGACACAGACTACATGAGTGGGGATGAGATGGTGGATCAAAACTCAGAAGAAGATGAAGCAGTAGCAGTGGAGGATACTCTCATGAGCACAGCTAAAAACCGCAGAAAAAGAAAAGGTAAACACAGACACTCCAGATGTTGGAAGCACTTTAATATAACAGGAGAGAAGTATCCAGATGGTTCGAATGACATCCAGTGCAAATTCTGCAATCACACCTACACCTTTAACCTGCATAGGAGTGGAACCCTCAGCTCTTTTGCGTCATATGAAGGTCTGTAGTTTGAATCTTGTCCCTGGTACACCTGGAACTAGTAGGATGATAGATCAGCTTGTGTTTCGTGAGATGATTGCAGTAGCCTTGATTGAGCATAACCTGCCATACTCATTTGTTGAGTATAGAAGAGTAAGGGAAGTATTGGCATATGCAAATCCTACTATAGAGTTCTGGTGCAGGAATACAGCTGCTAGCGACTGTTTGAAGGTATATGAGAGAGAGAAGCTGAAACTAAGACAGAAGTTGAAAGAAATTCCAGGAAGGATTTGCTTAACAACTGACCTGTGGAGAGCTCTTAGTTGAAGGGTATTTGTGTCGGATGGCTCACTTCATATATAAAGATTGGAGTCTGAAGTCAAGGATTCTCGAGTTTTGTGCGTTTCCTCCTCCTTATACCGGTGTTGCCATAGCGATGAAGATAATAGAGTTGCTGAAAGAGTGGGAGCTAGAGAAGAGAGTCTTCACAGTCACTGTCGGTAATGCTTCAGCAAACGACAATATGCAGTCCATTCTCAAGAAGCAGCTCCGAAGAGGATTGGTGTGCAATGGAGAATTCTTCCACCTAAGGTGTGTTGCTCATATCTTGAACATGATAGGTTCAAGATGGACTGAGTGTGATTGATGGAGCGTTGGAGAAGATAAGAGATAGTGTCAAGTTTGTGAAAGTGACATAAACTAGAAAGAAACTCTTTGATAGCTGTGTGCAAACAGTGGGTATTGAACCAAACAGAGGTGTGTTACCATGGTTGGTTATGGATGTAGCAACAAGATGGAACTCAACCCATCTTATGCTAGAGAGAGCCATCATTTATAGAGAAGCCTTTCGCCATCTTGCCGAAGTTGATGCAGCTTATATGTTCTGTCCAAGTGAATTGGAGTGGGAGAGGGCAGGCTTGATTTCCGAATTCTTGGCTCCATTTGCTGAGATGACCAATCTGGTTTCTGGTTCTTCTTATCCAACAGTTAACCTATATTTTATGCAAGTGTGGAAGATTGAGAACTGGTTGAGATCGAATGAATTCAGTGGGGATGAAGTAATTTGTGAGATGGTGGCTTCAATGAAGCTCAAGTTCGATAAGTATTGGGAGAATTATAGCGACATCTTAGCCATTGCTGCCGTGCTTGATCCAAGACTGAAGTTCAAATTTCTGGAGTTTTGCTTCACAACTTTAGATGCAGCCACAAGTAAGACGAAAATGGATCATATTAGGAAGAAGATGAAGAAGTTGTTTGATGTTTACAAGAAGAACACAAAGAAAAATGTGGCTGGAACTTCAAGATCAAACCACGCAGCAAAGACGACCACTTTACCAGGATATGATGTAAGCTCTTGTTTACCTTGCTTGTTTACTTTGCTTGTTTACTCTGTTTGTTTCATTACTGTTTTTATTAATGTCTGATCATTAAAGTTTGAATGTTTGCAGGCGTTTTATGCCTTCTTCTCACAGAGTGCTGATGGTAGTGGAAAATCTGCATTAGATAAGTATATTTATGAACCCGTTTTAGACATGGTGGTGAATCTGGATTTGGATGTTCTCTCCTATTGGAGAAACAATGCAAATAGGTTTAAGGAGCTCTCATCCATGGCGTGTGATGTTCTGAGCATACCCATCACCACAGTTGCTTCAGAATTTTCCTTCAGCATTGGAAGTTGAGTGTTGAACAAGTATAGAAGCTCCCTTCTCCCTTCAAATGTTCGAGCACTGATTTGTGCAAGAAATTGGCTAAGGGGATTTGAGTCTTTAGACAGTAAGTTCTTTTCATCTTTATCTTTGAATTTGGTTATCTTTGTACTTGAAATTGATAATCGAATTTGCTTAGGTGATGAAGTGGATTTTGAACCTTTGGAGGAAGTTGGAGAAGAAGTTGAGAAAACTGATCAAGTCTGAGTTCATGTGTAAGTTGCTGCTTTGGCTTTTCCTTGTTGTCTTATTGATGCTTCCCTAAGTCGTTCTGGTTTGCTTTGGTTTCTGTTAGTATTAACTTCAATATACTTCCGAGAGTTTGTCTCATTGATATGAGGGTAACTCGTTGGCTAATTTCTATGAAACGCTTTCTATCAAGTATACTAATTATCTCGCTTTTCTTAGGTGATTAGTATTGTGATGAATTGTTTTGTGGGTTTATGAGTTTCACTTGTTTTGTGGCTTTTGGATTTGTGATGAATTTCTTGTGTTTAATGTGTTTGCTTAGGTGATGAATTGGACTTGGAATAAAATGGAGGAGAAGATGGAAGAGAAGATAACAAAGGAGCTTAGACTTATGCTTTTTATATGAACCTTATGTATGCACTTATTACATTTATGGAGCTATGACTCATATCAGTTTATGAATGATCTTTTGTATCATGTATTATGGTCTTTGAACTTATGTATTGTTGCATTTGAAATTTTCTTAAATGGTCCTTAATGGAGGATCCCATGGCAGCCCATATCAATATGGGTGTTTGTGGGTTTGGTCCTTAATGGACATGGTCACTCTCTGTCCACAAACAACAATTGGACAAATGGATATGGGCTAATGGACATGGGCTCTCCCATTTGACATCTCTACGAGTAACTCCTGGTTTCGTTTAGATCTTATTTTTAGAACAGGGCATACTAGTTATCCCAAGAGTTTGAGCCATTAAGTCATTTCCTTGTTGTGAAAACTGGAATGTTTCATTGAAGAATGAAAGTACTTTACATATACAATGTGGTATTTTTCCAGGAGCCTTTGTATTCAAAAGAACCCTTGGATTTTTTGAGGCACATGCTCATCCATAGAGGTTCTTCATTGCATAAAATATACATGACACTACACATCAAACGTTCAAATTCAATTTTCGATATTCAATCGATTCATAGTCAATGTAGAAATACATGCTGACGCAAGAGAGGTGAGCGATGTAGCGAGGATCAAGGTACTCGAGAAGAATACAAATGGTCTCATCCTGGAGGACATTGAGACTACCGAGTGCCTCTGACCGGTGATCTCTCCGTAAAAACGCCGTCATTCCGTCCATTTACGCGGTGGCGCGTGATGATCCGAGTCTTGTATGATCACCACCGAGTGCGTGAAATGTCTTTCGCATGTTGTACGCGACTAATGTTATATTACAAGATTTGGAACGTCGTCGGTTCGACGGATGAGCATCGCGTTTGGCTTATGCGTAAACGGCACGTAGTCTTCAATTAATGGGTCATATATGGAAGGTATGATACTTTAAAATGGGCTTGTTATGTGTCAAGTTAGGGCATCTACAGTGGGTAGAAACCACACAAGTCTCTTTAAAAATAACAATAATAATATTTTGGCTGTATAAGTATATTTAAAAAAGTAAAAATCAATTGGACCATCAATTTGTTGCCAAGTGGAAGTCTGAGTCCCTCAACACTTTAGCGTAGTCTCTGTGGGAAGAACGATTCTCTCATCCCTCCTGCTTTTCCCTATTTTTGAGTTATTTTATCGATGAGAGACCTAACTAGATACTCCCACTAATGATAGTCTTTTTACCATGTTGGACCTGACTTTGTGTTGAAATAGTATCAAAACTGAATGTTCAAGTTCAGATATCCATGTAAATTATTTTAATTTCTTATAAATTTATATATGCATAAAAAATTTCAGAATTCAAACACAAAAATAATATATAACATATGAATTTGAATAACATGTGTCTAAATACCTTGCTAACATAAAAATTGATTTAATTTGAATAATATGTGTTTTGAATAATATTCAGCTATTTTATATATTTACTTTTGGATTCTTTTATAAATTTCAGATATTTTTAAAAAATTCTAAATATATATATATATATATATATTGGATATTAGAACTCAAATAATCAATTAAGTATATATTTTGGATTAGATATCAGAAGTATATGGATTCAGATAGGATTCGTTTCGATTTTTTCAGATACCAAAATTTTGAACCAGTTTGAATATTTGACCAACTTCAGTTCGCATTCGGTACTATTTTTTAGATCGAATTCGGTTTGATTTTTGGATTCAGCTATTTTGTCCGGCCCTACAAAACATACATTCCTGTATTAATCTTATTTTAATTGATACTTATATGAACAATATTCCGAAACACACAAAGATACAGTCATGTGGTGTGTAGAGAACGTGTCCCAACCTACCTAACTTATCAGCAATGGAAGGGCACTGTACAGGCCCCACCAATACACGGTCTCATTGTTGATGACTAATAATTATTCTCAAAATCTATGGATTTAAAATAATTGATTTGATTACTTTTGAATACTAATGTGCTTTATGTTTTATTTACTTGTCCAAAAAAACTTTAAAGTTAAATACGATTTAAATAGAATATTAGAAAAATAATCGATTTGTGAAGAAGTAATCCGTGACACCTCAAAACATAAAAAATATATTACATAATCAGTAAACAAATGGTCCTAACTTCTAACATAATGCAGCGATTGTCATACATGATAAAGCTCACGAACAGAATGAGCGACGTAGATGGTGGAAGGCGGTAGAGATAGAGTAAACCGATTAAGAGAAATAGTTACGTGGATCCAGTGGTACGTAGACACTTTCATACATAGATACTCTGGGTAATTCAGTTAAAATAGAATCTTTTAAGATATCCATCCTACTTAAACAGGTTAAAAGGTTGAACTACGTCCAAAGTGCTAAATGAATCGATGAATACATATCTTTTACAGAAGTTAAAAATAACCTCAAAGATGGAAATAAACGTTAACAGTTGTTTTTATAAACATTATGTACATAAAATTACAAGATCTTGTACTATATAATAAAAACGAGGACTACTCCACAGTCTAGTATCATCCATCACAACTGTCTTTCTCTTCTTAACAAGTTATACAACAAGCTAAAAAACAATAAAAATGGAGCCACAAGCTGTTTCTCCCTTACCGAACCGACATGCAGTTTGCATACCTTATCCAGCACAAGGCCACATCAACCCCATGCTGAAAGTAGCCAAGCTTCTCCACGCCAGAGGCTTCCACGTCACCTTTGTCAACACCGACTACAACCACCGCCGCATCCTCCGATCACGTGGCCCTCACGCTCTCGACGGTCTCACCTCCTTTCGCTTCGAGACTATCCCGGATGGTCTTCCTTGGACCGACGTCGACGCTAAGCAGGACATGCTTAAGCTTATAGACTCCACCATGAACAACTGTTTATCTCCATTCAAAGATCTCCTCACCCGGTTAAACTCCAGTTCTGATGTACCGCCGGTTAGCTGTATTGTCTCTGACGCTTCCATGAGTTTCACGATTGACGCGGGGGAGGAGCTTGAGATTCCGGTTGTTCTGCTTTGGACGAACAGTGCTACAGCACTTATGCTGTATCTCCACTATCAAAAACTCATGGAGAAAGGAATCATTCCTGTAAAAGGTACCATGCATCTCGACTTGGTTTATAATCATTTTGTTTTGAAAATTTTCTTAAGACATCTCAAGCTTCTTTTTTTTGTCAACTGGACATCTCTAGCTCATACTTAGTTTTCCTCAAAACCCTATTTTAAAATAAAACATTTTCTCATAAAAACTATTTTTGATAAAAAAATTTATAATGGGTATTTATTTTATTTTTAAATAAAGTTCAGTTTTTAATTGTAAGATATGTATTGATTAGAAAGGGTTGTAAAAGTTGTGGACTTAATTGTTTTTCAAAAGTAATCATATTTAAAAACATAAATTAATAGCTAAAACTATAAAATGAAATATATTAATTTTGAAAATGATTTTTACAGTTTTTTTAATACTTTGAGTATTTTTGAAAATAAATCTACGGTAAAAGAATTAAAAACACAATTTAAATATCTACCGTCTAAATTGTTAAATCATAAAGCATAGGCTATAACACCAACGAATCAGATTAATACTACTGTTTATTATGTATTTGATAAAAATGTGTAACAATCAAAATCTATTATATTTGTAAACAAATATTAGTCATTTATAAAAATGCGTCAATCAGTATTGATAGTTAAGCTAAAATTTATCAGGTTTTGTGTAATATAATATAATTTTTATCATAGTAATTATTGAAGTTTATTTGTAATTTTTATAAATAATAATAGCTTTAGTAGAAAAAATACACTTAAAATGATCTAAAACACACGCAAATTTTTACTAGATGAGAGCGATTTGAAGACGGAGATATATTGGATACCATCCATGAACACCATTCAGCTTAAGGACTTTCCAGACTTCATCATTAAAAGTGATCATCAACATCTCATGCTTAATTTCATCACACATGTCACCCAAAGATCCAAACGCGCTTCCGCTATAATGATCAACACTTTCGAAAACCTCGAACACGACGTCGTCTCATCCCTGCGATCGATTATCCACCCTCGGATCTACCCGGTCGGACCGTTACCGATGTTGGAAGACCGGGAAATTAACCGGGACAGCGAGATCGGACGGCTGAGATTGAATCTATGGGAAGAAGAGACGGAATCTTTAGATTGGCTCGGCACCAAGGAGAAGAAGAGTGTTCTCTACGTCAACTTCGGGAGTATAACGGTTTTGACGAGCGAGCAGCTGTTAGAGTTCGCGTGGGGGTTAGCGATGAGCGGGAAGGAGTTTCTCTGGGTGGTGCGGTCGATTCTCCCGGCGGATTTTCTATCGGAGACGGCGGATCGAGGGATGGTGGTTACGGGATGGTGTCCTCAAGAGAAGGTACTCTCGCATCCGGCGATCGGAGGATTTTTGACTCACTGCGGATGGAATTCGATGATGGAGAGTGTGTTCGCCGGTGTTCCGATGATATGTTGGCCGTTCTTCGCCGATCAGTTGACGAATCGGAAGTTCTGTTGCGAGGAGTGGGGGTTGGGGATGGAGATCGGCGACGAAGTGAAGAGGGACAGAGTGGAGGCGGTGGTTAGGGAGGTGATGGACGGAGCGGGAGGAGTTGAGATAAGAGAGAAGGTGATGGAGTGGAGACGCGTGGCGGGAGAAGCTTCGGCGCCACCGTGTGGTTCGTCTTTTGTTAATTTTCAAACGGTGGTTAATGAAGTGCTTATGGTTGACGGTTAGAGCGGTATTATTGGGCTTTGCGTAACTAAGAGCCCATTTGTTTCTTGATACGCCGATATTATCTGCCAAATGCATGGAGAAATGTCTTTCACTGTCAGTCGAGCTGCCTTTGGATGAATACAAGGGAAACTCAAATTTTATAAAATCACAAGTCCCAACTCCCAAGCAAGTGAGAGGGTAAAAACTAAAAAGAGAGGAGAAAAGCATGAATATATGAATGATATAGGATAAAGTTGAAACTATATAATAATATAAATAGTGAGTAAAAAGGATATGATGGACTCGATCTACATATGGATTCCGTCGGAAAAAATATGACAAGAGTATTATAAAGAGATAGAGCCGTCTTTAAAAGTTTGGACAATCTTGAGTCGTCTTCTTGGGGCTCAAGTCATAGCTCTGGTTAGGCCTGGGCAAAATAACCGGAACCGAAGAACCGAACCGAAACCGAACCGAAATACCCGAAACCGGAACCGGACTAATACCCTCAAATACCCGAACGGTTCCTATATTTTTATATCCGAAATAACCGAACCGAACCGGAACCGAACCGAGAACCGAACGGGTACCCGAATATATAAAAATATTAATTATATATACATATAACATCACTAAATATATATTTTTAATTTAAAATTCTATTAAAAGTATTTAAAAATAGTTGAGGATAACTAAATTATTATAAAGTATCCAAACTACCCGAAAGTATCCAAAACTATCCAGATAGTTTTATCCGAAATATCCAAAGTAATCCGAAATATCCAAATTTTTTATCTAAATCATCCTAATTATTTGATATTTTACTCTAGATAACCGATATTTTATCCAAATTATCCGAACTACCCGAACTATCCGAACCCGAACCGGATCCAAATGAGAACCAAACTTTTTCCGGATATTTTCCGGTTCCTACATTTACTATTCGAACCGAACCGAACCCGAAACTATCCGAACCGAACCGAACCGAAAATAGGTCAAGTACTAAATGGATCCTTTAGCCCCTATCCGAACTACCCAAAACCCGAAATACCCGAGCCGAACCGAACCGATACCCGAAATGCCCAGGCCTACCTCTGGTGTAGGTAAGAAGAATGTGAAGCTAGCTTGTACTAATTGGAAAAAAATGCAAGAGAACTAAAAAGAAATTGGTTCTTTGTTGTTGTTGATTCACGTGTAGGTTTTGCTTCGCCGTCTAGTGATACTTGTTGTGGTGCTTCAGATTCTGGAGAAAATAAAAGAAGCACCATAAAATAAAGGGAGAATTGCCAAGTGTGACTCAAAACTTGGAGTCAAACCCAAAGCAATACCCCAACTTGGGTCAAAGGCAAAAGTAACCTAAAAGGCTATTGAAATTACAACTATCCCCTTGTGACCAAACAAAAAAACGGAATTTTTTTTACGTTTCTACCCCTCGCAAGTCGTCTGTTTAGACGACTTGAAAATAAGTCGTCCAGACGACTTAACTGAAAGTCGTCTGGACAGTTAGTCTTAAACATAATTTAAAAATTTTGTAAAAAATATTTTGATAAGTGAAAAATGGGAATTATGTAATTAACATATGTCTTAGGAGGTATAAATTAAGATATAACAAATTTCAATTGTTTTCAGCATAGATGAGTGAAAGTAGTGAGTCATGATATTCTTTAGTTTATGTTTCATCAACATATGTTGTAGTATTGTATGTGTTCTTAGGGTTAGATTTTGGAAAGCATTAAAACCGTTTTTGAAAATTTTTAAAATTACTTATGCGTGTTTATTTCTGTGTATAGTAAACACTATTTAAGTATAATTTGATTTTATAACGTGGTTAGTTAGTTAATCTAGTCATTTTAGTTTAGGGGTTCATTTTAGGGTCTAGGACGACTTAATATTTTGTCGTCTGAAAACAGACGACTAAATATTAAGTCGTCTGTTGTACATTATCAGCCAGAATAAGTCGTCTAAACCGGACCAAACCTTAAAGTTTACCAATGTACTTTTAAAGCTAACCGGATTATTTACCCAATATATAAGGTGATTTTTTTTTGTTTCATTTTTCGCGAAATTCAGAAACCCTAACAGTTCTCTCTCAAAACCCTAACAGTTCTCTCTCAAAGGCGATTTCGAATTCCCACGATTTCCGAACAAACCATCGTTCTCAACGTCGGCTATCTATCTCACTTCATTCTCACCGTTGTCGACGCAGCTTCTTCTAACCCTAGCGCCGCCGATTCCTCTAAACCCTAGCGCCGCCGATTCCTCTAAACCCTAGCGCCGCCACTTCCACTATTTCCGAACAAACCGTCGCCCTCGCCACCGTGGTCACCAACGTTCTCACCGCCGCTTCCTCTAAACACTAGCGCCGCCGCTTCTTCTAAACCCTAGCGCCGCCGCTTCTTCTCTGTAAACCTTAGCGCCGTTTCTCTGTAAACCCTAACGCCGCTAAGTCATCAATCTCGAGGAAAAGATGAACATAAAACGTTGTCTCTATCAATTTACTCATTCTCACCGTTTCACGTTTATTTTTTCAGATCTATAACCGCAATGACGAGTACTCCAACTCCTTCTGCGACTGGAAGACTTGTAAGTAATTTAAGTCGTCCGGCTTTGTCTTCCAACTGGACGACTTAGTAGATGACTTAAATATAAGTCGTCCATTTGGAAGACTTTCCAGACGACTTAATTATAAGTCGTCTACTAAGTCGTCTGGACTTATATTGTTGTCTTTGATTATTTTGCAGACAAAAAGGATGGATATTCCAGAACTCCCCCGTAGGTTATACACATCAGGGGAAGAGCCAGAAGCCCACAATAGCATTTCGTATCATACGGATAACAGCAAGTTGCATACTGCTCTTAGGAAAGCTCTTACTGATGACGAATTTGAAGAGCTCAAGGAGTCGAGTTTGGGAGTTTTCATCAAGTTCAAGGAGCAGGGATTTGGTTGGGCTTCAAGGCTGGTTCACTACATGCTCAGTTTCAAGCTGGACATTAAGAAGAAGTATGAGATGTGGTCTCTCGTTGGTCCAGAACCTTTGAGGTTTTCACTGTTAGAGTTTGAAAACCTCACTGGTCTAAACTGCGAGTACATCGAGGACCTTGAGACACCAAAATGTGACGTTACCCCAGAGATGGTTTCTTTCTGGGGGATGCTGGGAGTTCATCTGGAAGCTAGGCCAACTACTGATCAGATAATAGCAGCACTGAAGAGATGCGGGGATTGGTCCAGGGAAGATCGCAAGCGGCTCGCGTACCTCTCCATCTTCACTGGATTCATTGAAGGGAGAAAGTTTTCAACCGCTACACGATCTACTCTGGCAAGGCTAGTGATGGATTTAGAACGGTTTGAGAATTATCCATGGGGGAGAGTCGCGTTTAAGGTGCTGATGGACTCTTTGTGGAACAAAGAAATTGCTGGCTGTTACACCGTGGATGGGTTTATACAAGTTCTTCAAGTCTGGACGTACACAGCTATGCCGGAATTGGGTGCTAGTATTGGTGGTCCCAATAAGTCGTCTAGAAGGTTTGGACGACTTATTATAAGTCGTCTGGAAGGTTTTCCAACTGGACGACTTACAAATAAGTCGTCTAGAAGGTTTGGACGACTTATTATAAGTCGTCTGGAAGGTTTTCCAACTGGACGACTTACAAATAAGTCGTCTAGAAGGTTTGGACGACTTGAAGGGATAGTAGAAGGTAGTCTAAAAATAAAATACACTTGAAGGGATAGTAGAAGGTCGTCTAAAAATAAAATACACTGGACGACTTAGTAGAAGGTATTCTAAAAATAAAATACACTTGAAGGGATAGTAGAAGGTCGTCTAAAAATAAAATACACTGGACGACTTAGTAGAAGGTCGTCTAAAAATAAAATACACTGGACGACTAAATATTTAGTCGTCTGGGCGGGTAATCAAGACGGGACGACTTAAATTTAGGTCGTCTGGACAACTAGTCAACTGGTTGTGTACATTGTGGTTTCGTATGGCCAGTTTCCTTGCAGTTTGAGCATCTCCGTGCCCTGTGTTTCTTCCTGGGTTTGTGTCCTCTCATCCTAGATAGCTCCAACCAAGATTGCCATCTTGATTTCTTCGGTCTCCCCCGACCACGCTTTAGTTCTGGAGGAAAGCATTCTCGTTCCTCAATATGTTGTGACACGATAGGATATATATTCTCTGAGTATCCTGCATACAGATAATTCTTTGAGTACAGTGGACATACAAGTGTGGAGATATGCAAACCAGCATGTATTCCAGCAGCTATAGCATGAGAGCAAGGTATTTTCTCCACTCCATAGACACCACAATCACACTTTGCATGTTCCAAATCAACCACACAGTCCATTTTGCCACCTTTGACAAAGAAATGCCATCCATCAATTGGTTCGATCGTCATCATACCCGCTATCTCTTCTCGAACAGCAAGCAAGTATTCAACAGCCCGGCTATGTTCAATTGTGAGACTCAAAGCATCTTGTCTCCTTTTCCAATACCATTTTCCTAACTTCTGCCTTATGAACTCCAGCAGGAACGTAATCGGAAATCCTCTTGCTCGCTTCAGTGCGGAATTAATAGATTCAGCAATGTTGCTTGTTTTTATGTTGAACCTGTTCCCCTTACAATAAACCCTTGACCATAGCCTGACGTCGGCTTTCTCCAAATACGTTGCAAGTTCCGGGTTTGCACTCCGTATCTCAGCCATGTACCGGTCAAAATCGTAAACCGTGTGAGCATAAGCAGCCCCTTTCACCAAGTACATGAGATGTTTCCCTTTAAACTTTTTGACAATGTTATCTTGAAGGTGATAATAACATATTCCTCGGGTTGCCCAAGGAAACACCTTATCACACGCACTTTTAATGGCCTTGTGCCGGTCGGAGACTATCACCAGAGGCTTGTCATGAGATATACAACTAGCCAATTTTGTGAAAAACCATTCCCAAGAAGGTATATCTTCCTCATCCACGATCCCAAAAGCCAATGGGAATATCTGAAAATTGCCATCTTGTGCGGCTGCAACTAACATAGTTCCTCCATACTTTCCACTTAGGTGAGTTCCATCCACCACAATGACCCTTCTCTGATACTTAAAACCTTTGATAGAAGCTCCAAAAGAGAGAAATAGATACTTAAATCTTTTCATAGAATCAAGTTCTATCGCCGTGATAGAATCAGGATTTGCAATGGAGATTTGCTCGAGATATGATGCCAGACGCGAATACCCTTCTTCTGCTGATCCTCTCACCAATCTTTGTGCATATAACAGTGCTCTGTATGAAGTGGTGTAATCAAGCGCCATGCCAAACATGTTCCTCATTGTATCAGTGATATGCTGCGGAGTTATCCCATCAATGATTCCAACACGATCAATGAAAAGACTACCTACATACTTCGGAGTACAGTGTCTCCGCTGAGCGATTCGGTCTCCCGCTGAGCATAAATGTTTTTCCACATACTTTGTTACCCAAAACGTGTTTGTCCCATGTTTGACACTCGCTCTGACCTTCCATCCACAATAGCTAACCGGACATGTTGCCACAACGAGAGTTTTTGTTGATTTGTATAATCTGAAAGAAAACTTACCCCTCACTGCTGCCAACCGCAGCTCTGAAAGCAGTGCACCCTTGCTAACAAAACTCTGGTTGACATAGATGGTACCATTCGATTTTCCTCCTTCAATAGCATTTGTCTTAGCATATGCCTTTTGGATTTCTTCAAAACAAATATTATCATCATCTTCCTCGTCCTCATCTGGAACCTTTCCATAAAGACTGTAATCCCCACCATTCTGATCCGTTTCACCAACAATAGAATTATCAGCATCCTCCTCCCCATTTTCCTCCTCCCCATCTTGATTTTCATCTTCAACAAACTCATTATCACCAACATCTTCATCATCACCACCAACATCTTCTTCCCATTCACCAGCTTCATCATCACCACCAACATCTTCTTCCCATTCACCAGCTTCATCATTATCACCAACATCTTTTTCCCATTCACCAGCTTCATCAATATCCCTTTTCTCTAAAACCGTTTCGACCTTGCTGCGGCTTGATACACAAAGACATACTCTATGGGTTTTGAGTATCTCCAGCAAGTTTCGAACTTGTCTATCACTTGTAACATGAATGGGAAGACTGCCTGGAGCCATCATCATTTCTGCTGGTAATGAGTAGCTAATCTCCACATTCACTGTTCTCATGTCCAGGTTATAATCTTCTTGAGCCATTGCAACAAGTTCAGCATGTGTTGAATCTTCATTCAATAAAAACAATCTTGCTCCTTTGAGATCATCAACCACAAAATCCCAACGGAAATCTCTCAACAACCATTCTCCATACACTGCATGTAACTGAAAAATCATCTGCAAATATTCAAAATAAAACACATTAGTAAACATAGAGAAAATGAAGAAGTTCAATAAACATTGCCGCAGACGACTTAGCATTAAGTCGTCCAGAAGACTTAAAGGTAAGTCGTCTAAAGAGGTCACTTTTGCAATTGAAAATTAAAAGGGACGACTTAATTCTAAGTCGTCCGGCTTTGTTTGTTAAAAAAAAAACTTCAGACGACTTATATATAAGTCGTCTACGAGAAACGGGCTAGTTTTGCATTTGACCGAATCGTGTCAGATCTTTGACTATTTCTGGACGACTTATAATTCAGTCGTCTCTGGGAAAGTTAAAATTTCAATATTTTATGAAAACTTGACAACTTACGTGTAAGTCGTCCTAAGGTTAGTTTTGTAATTGAAAAATAAAACTTGAAATTTAACTTTCTCCAGACGACTTAGATGAAAGTCGTCCAGCTAAACGACTTAATTCAAGGTCGTCCGGGATAAGCAAGGTTTGACCAGAAAATTGGGAAAAATTCTGGACGACTTTGCTTTCCCCGGACGACTTTAAATTAAGTCTTCTGGAGGGACGACTTTATATTAAGTCGTCTGGTTAAAGTTAAATTATTACAAAACTTACCTAGGACGACTTACACGTAAGTCGTCAAGTTTTCATAAAATATTAAAATTTTAACTTTCCCAGAGACGACTGAATTATAAGTCGTCCAGAAATAGTCAAAGATCTGACACGATTCGGTCAAATGCAAAACTAGCCCGTTTCTCGTAGACGACGTATATATAAGTCGTCTGGAGTGTTTTTTTTAACAAACAAAGCTGGACGACTTAATTTAAGTCGTCCGTTTGACCAGAAGACTCATCAGTAAGTCTTCTACATACAGATGACTTACTAGTAAGTCTTCTACGCGAACAGATCTTGAAAAAAAATTCAAATTTGTACCTTAAACTAGGTGAGATGACTTCGTTTGCACACAAGGTCTTCTCCAACCACCCAGAACCTCAAACGAAAGCAACCGTAAGTAAAAACGAAAGAAATATGGCTCTGTCAACCATAGCCCATATTTTGAATCAAAAGCTTGAGTTTTTTGGATGAATATAGAGAGAAAGTGAAAGAAATGTTGTTTTTAGTTCATAACAATTGAAACAGAGAGAGTGTAAAGAGATTTACGTGCATTAAAGGGCATTAAAAGCTCCAAACAGTTCGTACAAGGTTGTTGCCACTATTCATTGCAGTGACAATATTGTAAATACTTGAAGAAGATGAGGTTGAGACAGTAAAGAAGCCATTTTCGAAAAAAAAAAAAACAAAATGTTAATGGCATTTTCGTAGATAAAATGCAGGTGTGGGGTTAAAATCTCAAAAAAAAAGGAGTCAAAAGAAAAGGTTAGTTTTCTGTTTGACTCCAAGTTTTGAGTCACTTTTGCAAAAAGCCCTAAAATAAAACGATATATAGCTAATTGCATAATAGAACCAGATAATAATTTCAGTGGGTGTAAGCACCATACCGATTTCTGACGAATAATTTTAAACGCCTCTCGACCCATAATTTAATGTCAATTATTTCAATGTCAAATCCACGCTATTTTAATGTAATTTTAATATTTTTTTTTTTATCTCTAACTCAATTCTAATACACTATTTATTATGATTTTTACACTAAAATTTTTCAATTCAACATTAAAAGTTATACTATTTTACCATATTATATACCAAATTTGGTGTGAAGTTATAGTATTGCACTATAATAGTATAACTTTTAATGTTGGGTTAGAGATGTTTAACTGGAAAATTACAATACAATAATGTTTTGGAGTTGAGTTGGAAATGGTCTACTCAAAATATTTAATCAATTTTTTTCTATAGAATAAAAATATATATATCCGCAGAGATGTTGTCTGCAGGGTGGATGCACTTTCATGGCGACCAAATTGACAGATTGTGGAGAGACACACATACCAATGTAACGAAAAAATAGACTACTCATTTCACATGCATCCTCTATTCACTGTTCTCCAATCATTCACTCTCCTTTTCTTTTCTATTTCTTCACATATTTGGTTTAACTCCAAATCCCTATTTAATTATTTTTACTTATATAGAGTGCACACAGATTTGTTTGTTTGTGAAGTTTGAGACAACATTGAGGATCGGTTTAGGTGCATGAATGATAAATACAATAGCATGATGATTGATGAAATTTCATTCATTTTTAACTCATGAAGAAATCTCGGCTTCCGCGAGCTACCCATGAGTTTTGCTTTTGCTTTGTGTGTTTTGTTGTTTTGGTGAGAATAATAAAGATTACCTAAGAAAAAAGAACAAACACTACGAATAGTTACCGTCTGTATATATATGTTCATCACGGAGACTCCTAGAGACCGAGTATTCATCGTTGTTATGCATGTATTTTGTTATTAAGAAGACGATCACTTTTTATATAAAAGGCAATCTTTTTAATTAGGTTTATTTGGCTTCAGTTATATATATATATATATTGACATGGCAATAGCAAAGATATAAAGGTTCATTTGCATATCCGGAGATATGGTATATCCGTGGGCTGCACCTCCATTCGAAGATTAGTCTGGACTTTTCCATAGATCCGGGATATCCCCAGGTTAAAAAAAAAGATATGGATAGATAGTTTGAAAAATGAACCATGTGCTAGTGGTCGGGTGGTAGCATGCGTTCCAGCATCGCTAAACGAGCTGAGTTCGAATCAAACGACATTCAGATATCACTAACACGTGGCCACCGGTGATTTAACATTCCCTCGCCGGGGAGCGGTTTACCGGTTTTTTTTTAGTTTGGAAAATGAAAATAAGCATGAGAAACATGAGCTATTAAATTTTAAATCTAAAATTTACCACCTGGGGTGGTGGCGCAGTTGGCTAGCGCGTAGGTCTCATAGCTACTGAGTGATCCTGAGGTCGAGAGTTCGCGCCTCTCTCACCCCATTTTTCATTATGCCCATGAGATATCATCTATATTTAATTATTTATACAATCGGCGCAAGTCGTTATAGTCTTCAAAAACCATATACAACATTTAAATTTGGGCCTATGGTAGCCTGCCAGATTCAAATATTTTGTTTTTCCTCTTCAAAAACAAAATATCATCTATATTTAATTATTTATACAATCGGCGCAAGTCGTTATAGTCTTCAAAAACCATATACAACATTTAAATTTGGGCCTATGGTAGCCTGCCAGATTCAAATATTTTGTTTTTCCTCTTCAAAAACAAAATATCATCTATATTTAATTATTTATACAATCGGCGCAAGTCGTTATAGTCTTCAAAAACCATATACAACATTTAAATTTGGGCCTATGGTAGCCTGCCAGATTCACATATTTTGTTTTTCCTCTTCAAAAATGACGAAGTGGGTCATCAGTCATATCATGGTCATGAATGGCGTCACGAAGCAATTATTCGAGAGAGGATAAGTTATATGAAAAAGGTTAAAGCATGTGGATATTGGTATACATATCATCACTTGAAAACTACTCCACGATATGGTTTATATGGCTCATCAGTCATTTATTTGTCACTTCAATTCTCTCACATGTTCTCTAAGTTCCATTCCATTTGTGTAAACCCGTCCCTACAAAATACACATTCAATTATAGGAATGCCATCACACCAATATCGTTTCAATATTCAATCGCCGATTTTTCTATACAGAACCTGTCTATTTTAAAAACTATTCGATTCAATCGTTTTAAGACGTTTCTATTTGAGTCACTCAAAACCTTATATTTTAGTGTTGAACAATAATTAATTAATGGCTTGTGTAGATAGAAAAAAAGGTTTTGATACATAGAGATCCACATGGAAATGTTTTGTGTGCACATGAGGAACATAAGAGACTATGCAGTGCCTTCTATAATATTTTTTCGACGTGAAAGAGAGAATGAGACTGAAAAGATATATTAACCTCCACCAATGCTAAAGGAAGTCACATGAATTTTTTTTTTCTTTTTTTTTGGTCTAAATGTTAAGACACATGGAATTTCTTGTTAATTATTTAATAACTAATTCATTTCATAATTATTCCTTTAGGATTTTTTTTTTTTTTGACGAAAGAGGATTTTTGCAAAAGAAACTTTTTCTTTGATATATCTATCATGTTTGGTCCATTTCTCCCCCATTTATCATTTATCATTTATCATTTGATGCCTTCCATCTTTTTCCTAGGACATTATAAATTAATCATATTTTTTAGACTTATGACAGATCAATACTGCTTTGTGTCGTAAGCGATACTTCTTTCATTTCATAATTATCCTTTGGTTTATTTATTAAAATCTCATTTTTCTTTGACATATGATCCATCTCTCGTTTATCTTATATATATAAGTTATACTTATTTTTATTTTTTACTCCATCGACGTTTGATATAAACATCTTCGAAATGGATTTATATAAGAATCCGATTGAAAAGTAACTTGGCTCGGTATAATATTAGAGGATGTCCAAAAAGGAAAAGGCTAAATAAGTTAAACATGTAGGAGGGGACAAAGTTGGATAAGCATCAACTTCTGAAAACGAGAGATGTCACATTTGAGTTACAAAACTTGGATTCGAGTGGACAATAATGAAAGCCTGTGTTCTGACGGCTTTAGATTCTAGTATTATGTTTAGATCGAACAGTTCTTACTACTATATTTATTGATAACTCTTATCTTGTCGCCATTAAAAAGAAACAATCTTGTCTGTTCCACAAATAATTTATTCCTACAGAAACTGTTGTATCATGCGACGGTGAATGTGTTTACGACTTCCTGTATATTTTCAACAAATTTGATTATTTTTTCTTATGAATTAAACAATATATCGATATCATAGTGTGTGATTCCATTGATATAAGATATTGTATACGATAGGAGTGGTGAATTTGGAGGCACATACGGCCTAGTTTTTCTTTCTTTTTTCTTGTAATGTTAATTGTATGTCAAATTTCTTTTTGGACTGAACTTACGTGGTGGCACGTAATGCCAAATTAGTAGAGGAAATTAGATGTAAATTTTGGAAAGAATTTTTTGTAAATCATATATTAAAATAGCACGCCCATTAATTTTTTAAAATAAAATATTAATGGTCAAACTTTTTAATTGAAATGAAAGAGTTCACAATTCTAAGATTTTTTAAAAAAAATCAAGATTTATTACAAACTTCTTTTTTTTTTTGAACTTTTACAAACTTCTTATGCAAAACATGACCGTAAAATTATTAGCTAAAACTGCAAAAGCTTTTTATAAATATATATTTTTCGTTGGTTATTTTATTTTTGTGTAACTGTTTAGACTATTTCTAGTTTAAATCATGGAATAAATTTTTATATAAATTAAATAATGTACCTTAATGCAATTGTGATCATTTTGTTTGTTTTGGCCTCTAGTTAAATATATACTTAATCAAGAAAATAAATCTCACTACGGATTCCTGAACATCGAATCTTAAAATCGTTTTTATTTATTTATAAAATTTCAATGTTGTCTTGGAAGTAATATTTTCATCTTTTTTTCAACTTCACTTGTTATTTATGGGTATCTTGGACTACGCGTCATGGACTCGTACAGTCGTACTCATGGAAGTAAGAAGTGAATTGTCACTATGATTTCTATAAACAATCTTGGTTTGGTTGATTATAGAAACCGACCTAAGAAAGAATAATATAAACCGACTTTCCAGCTCTGAAAAGGAAAAGAGAACTAGAAAAAAAAGCTGTTAAGTGCAAGTAGTTATACTGTTTCATGTACTATCTTTTACGAGGTATCGTCGCGTAATAATAAACCTGGGACGTGCATGAAATTGAAATAATCATAATTGTGGACAATGTATCACAACTCTGAAAAGTGGTGCAAGCCAATACAAAATGACCCATACCGTCAGTCCGTCACTCGCACACAAGATAATGAATACATAAGAGCAATTCTCAAGTTGAGTATTTAGATAAAAAAATATTATTATTTTATTAAATAATTAAAATTTAAATGAAAATTAAAAATAGCACCAATGAAAAATAGATACATAAGGAAATGGGAATTCTATAGAAATTTTTAAAAGTTCTATATTTAGATATTTTTGATTTTTGATTTGTTTTTTTAATATTAAAATTTTGAGAACTTTTATTTTCTAAGAGCTTCGATATCAGAGAATACCTAACAACATATTATAATAATATAAATGATTATGTAACTAAAAATTAAATAAAAATAATTTGAACCATTAACAAACTAACACCTAGTTTGATATTTTTTTCCCCTTTCTGAAATGTCACTGCAAGAAGAATCGTTCTTTTTATTTTCCTGCAAACTCTGTTTTTTCATACTTTTATGATTTTTTTCAGTTTTTTTAATTGTAAGGTACTGGGTGAAGAATCTACCACTAACGGTGTTCTAATATCCTCGTTAGAGGTGCTCTTAAGTAGTACACTAGAGTATATAAGTTCGTTTTGTATTTGTATAGATATCCCGTAATTAATGAGCTAGATAATAAACATACGTCTCTAGCGGTGGACAATAGTCGAACGTTTCTTTAAACAACAACAAAAAAACATAATGAAAACCATTAATCTTTTCTCATAAACCATGCGAGTTTGTACTTAATTTTCATTGATATTTGGAGCCGACCGTTTGTAATCTTCTTCGGTGTTCAGATTCAACTGTTTACCATCTCTCTCATTGAAATTAAACTAGTGATTTTGAATACTCAAGAACAATAACCCCTGTATAAAATGTCTAGAGCATATTTTTGCCTTAGTTTACAATATAATTGCTAACATCTAATTCATAACATAAACAAAAACGCGTAGAAAGCACCATTGACGATTTGACGTCTGAAGAAATATTTCTTTGCCATTTTATGGATCTTTATATTTCATTTTTAAATATTTTCTTGGAAATATTAATATCTAAATTTAAGTTTTAAAGAAATTAAACTATTAGGTGAGTGAGTATCCCAAAGTCTTTAAGAGTTTCTTTTTGTTTCCAAACGAAAACTCCTAAAAATCTCTTCTATTTCTCTTACTTTTCTATGTATTTCATTATTGAAATATACTTTCAACTTAGCATTTGAGATGCTTTTACAATATGCCAATCACAAAGCAATATAAAAACGCTGGAAAACTACGAAATAATGGAAATGAAACCAAAATAAACAGACTAATAATAGCACGACAAAAAACAAAACAAAAAAATTAAAATCACGCTAAGAAAATTCAAAAAGTTACGTATAATTTATTCGGACAGCTTATATGAATTGGCCTAGCTATCCAAGTCGTACTCGTAAATACTTTCTTTTGTCCCCCAGGTCCCCATCTACGGTTATACACTTGGTTATTACAACTATCATAATATAAAAAGAGCTATGATTAGAATTAACACTGACCCAGGCACACTTGTAACTTGTGCTATAAAAGTAAACTGACTTCGTGTTAAAATGTGGCTAGTACATTTACACTAATTTTGAGTTAAAAAAGCATAGTGAGGTTAGGAAATAAGGCACTGACATTAATGGAAGGACAACGACTCCACACTCACCTATAATCAAAATTTCTAGATCCAATGTATATTTAACTAAGTTAAAGTTGCTTTCAAGTCAAACTTCGGATTAGATCCACGACACCCGGTTAAGTCATGCGGAACATTTGACTTATGGTTTGTGATTGGTCGTAAATCATATAATATGAGCTACATACCAAGTTGCTCTGTGTAAACATAAAGTATATATTTACACCCAAGGAAAAAACATAAAGTATATAAAACTATAAAAGTTTGGAGTTCATATATAGTTTTGACGCAATTTACACAACCTTACATGATTAGACCAAGGAGTCAATCACATTTTCTTTTCTCACCGGTTTATCGTTAATCTCCAAATAACCGTTCAACTGACTGATTGTGTGGCCATACAACGTGAACATCTAACTTATATTACGAGCACTCCGGTGAACAAGCATCCGTAGATTACTCGGTTTGAGTCTTGATCCGTCAGATATCCTCCAGACCATTAAAAAAACTGTACAGCTGACTTACATAGAGATGGAGATCTGGCGCACAATTTACATTTTTTTAATGCTGATACGATTAGGACCTAATAATATACTGATAATTAAATAACGTTATCGCTACATGCTTAGATTAGTAATCTCTCATATTGTTCTCTCCCTTAACCTATGGCTAGAAGTACATGTGTACATTCCAAATGAATTGTAGTTAGCACGATTGTCACGTTGTTTTAGATCCATACCCAAAACCAAAATGTGTATATAATATATATGTACACAAACAAAATCTTGATAAATTACAAGTTGTCAAAGAAGACACACCAGATACATTGGGAATACGTTAGAAAATAATTTTCATAAATCTTAAAGTCACATAAAAATCACATATTAATATTAATATTAGTAATTTCAAACTCGTTGGTAAACCACTTCAATTTTGATTCATTTTTTGGGTACTTTTCCTCTTTTGTTTTGGTTTTGCGTGCGATATTTGCAATAAATATATAGTAAGGGATCGCATTATTCTATTTAAATCAAGAAAAATGGGACATAGCTAAACATCACATGTGATCCAACAGATTATTAACTGATCCGTGAAGTTTTCTTTGTCACGGTTCGCTACACACAAGAGCTCGAACACCGTGCACTAAACTTATCCACGTTCTATACTTACGCTTGTACCCTAAAAAAATATGTGATAGCTGATCCTCTGTATACAGGCGTACGGTTACAGTCACCGTCAAATCAGCCACGTTAGAAATGTTGAGCCACCACATATAACCGCGTTTCATATTGGACTTAGTTTTCCCTGTTTTTTTTTTTTGGCATCCCCTGATTTACCTACTAGTATTCCACAAAGTATCCGATTATCTTTTTTTTTTTAATGAAATTTCAAATTTGAGCTATAATATGTGGTTCTTTTGCTTGTATACATTTATTATCTTCTTTTTTACACATTTATTTATATGGTGATTGCTGTTTTTAATACATCTTAAGTTTTTATTTTATTTTTGTAATAAAATATATTATATTAATTCGACCCGAATAATCTGAAAATCAGTTTCAGTTACAAACACGATTTGAATAAAACAACCCAATCAATCTATTACATTCTATCTTCGCCCATCCACTTATAAACCCAACACGTTTCGCTAGTCTTATTACATTCTAACTTCGTCCACCCACTAAGACATGACTGGTTTCCTCGCTACCACCCGCAAACGCTAAAGCTTTGTAGCGGTTGTTGGCGTTTTGCAACAATCATTCGAACCGCTCTAAACCGCTTCAAATCGCTCTGAATCTCTTAAATTCAAAAGCTGGTTTCAGCTAGCGTTTGCGGTTGCGGGAGGGTAACATTTTTTTTTCTTTTTTTTTAACAATATAAATACAAAAAAAAAATAAAAAAATAAATTGAAATAATAGAATTACTAAAGTATATATATTATATTTTAATTTATATTATAAATTTTAAAAATTTAAAAATATAATTTTAGAAATATAATTTTTATATTTATTATAATATTATAATGTTTGATATTTTTATAATTATATAAGTACACCAATTTCTAACCGTAATACCAGTCATACAAATCTCTTAAAATTGCAATCACCCGCATCCGCAAACTCTCGCAACCGTAATTGCAACCGATGCGGTTACACCAAGCCCTAAGTTGTTCTACTTATTAAATGGAAATTATACTTATAAGATACAAAGTAATGTTTATTAGGAAATTATTTCTATTTAAATTTGGCAAACTGTGTGTTTTTGTCAAAGAATGGGCTATTATAATTTTGAAAAAAAAGAAAAGAAAAAAAAATGGGCTATTGTAAGAAAACTGTATGTTATTATCTTCTACATATCTCTTTGTTTGTTTGTTATTAGAAATTTAGAATCACTACGTCTCCCCAAACACAGTTGAATACTTATGCATCTTCTTGTCGCTTTGCATATTGGAATTTTATTGGAGCAACCGGATACCCCTTTCTTCATGGAATTATCGTTATTCCAATAAAATCCACAACTATGTTCGTAATATGTATACGTTTTTCTTTTACGTGTTGGTTAGTCCAAACCATCCGTATAGTATTTTTCCCCACGACGAGTACAATCATACACAAAAATGTAACCATTTTATTTCCAAGAAGTTACAAAAATGTAAACATATATCACCACCATCGTGGCCTTTACGTATCACCCCAAGTTTAACCTTATCGTGGTTGCCTGACGTCTACAAATGGGCAAATTGGTCTCTCCTAGTAGTGCGTTTGATAATAAATGATCGTGGGTATTATAAAATATAGTATTTCATTTTATTTTCTCACAATCATTAATTTTCGGATAAGAAGCCAAATTTAAGTTGAAAAACGAAAACCAAATAGGAGACATGCATGCACAAGTTGTTCTCTACCCCCAGATTCTGACCGTGTAATGTAATTAAGCCGTAAATTAGTGTTGCTGAAATGATAATTTTGACGATGATACTAATTAAAATGGATACTATTTTAAAAGAAAATTTTAAAAGAAACCTTAATGTTTTATGTTCACTGAAACTGATAACGTTCATATATAAATATCATCAACGCAATAAAACCGATGATCTACATGACTACATCTACGGTAGAATAAAAAGAAAAAAAAATCAAGAACTACCGACAAAACAACCTTTAGAAAAGCTTGTGGCGAGACCTAACACAAAGTAAGTAGTATTTTTTTCTACTGATTCGATAGCGATATCTAAAAAGGTAAAATTCTCACATCATAGGGAGAAATACATATTATCAAGCATCTTCATATTTTTAATTTGTCTACTAAAATATTTGAGAACCTTGCAAGTGCCATTAATTTTGGTGGAGTTCAAATCCCACAAAAAGAGAAATTCACTAGGTAAAATGAAAAAAACTATGTTTACCAAGAAAGAAGGGCGGGATTGGTTTCCGCATGATCCATGAGTTCAACTTGGCTTTATTAGCAAAACAACTATGGAGAGTAGTTCAATACTCTGATTCGTAAGTGGTCCGAGTTTTGAGAGGAAGATATTACATATTGAGTTCACCTTTACAAGTAAACTCTGTAAACAGTCCATCCTATGTGTGGACTAGTATTTCAGCAGCACGAAAGCTACTGCTATTGGGAATTAGGCAGAAGATACATTCCGGATACGAGGTCAAGGTGTGGGAGGATCCTTGGATTCCTACAGCACCATCTAGGCCGGCTCAGCCTTTAGCACCAGTTTAGCACCCAAACATGAGAGTCAGTGACCTTATTAATCAGGAATCAAATGAATGTAATGTTGAATTATTGGAAGATTATGTCATCCCTGCTGATATACCATTCATAAGGAGTTTGGCCATAAGCTCAACTCATCACCGAGATACATTATGTTGGAATTACACTAGGAATGGTCAATACACGGTTAAATCTGGATACTGGGTAGCTCAGAACTTATTAAAGACCGAGGAAGAAAAAAGGTTGTGGAGCCAAGTATCACTAAGCTTCAAGCCTTTGCTTGGAAGATTAAAGCGCCTCAAAAGATATGTCATCTTATATGGTAGTTGATAACAGGTAATGTGGCAGTAACGAGGAATTTAATACGGCGTAATATGAGATGCGAAAACTATTGCCCACGATGTTGAGAACAAGAAGAATCTGTCACTCATGCTATATTTGAATGTCCGCCAGCTCTACAAGCCTGGTCCCTATCACTACTCCAATAAGTCCATATATCTTCCCGGTACCGAGTATTTACGCTAATATAGACTATCTCTTCTGGAGAAAGAACAACATTGTCAAACAATAATTAGACAGGGATCCTTATCCATGGATAACCTGGTATATTTGGAAGTTCCGAAATGACAAAATCTTTAGGGGGATAGACATGGATCCATTGGAGTTAGTTCGTTATGCAGAGAGAGAATGTCAAGCCCGGTTTAATGTAAACTAGATGGTGCCCCCCAATGCAAACAGTATTGAAGAACCCAAAGTCCTAAGCTTGGGTAATATCTGCATGGTAGATGGGTCATGGACATGCACAACACAGTTGAGTGGGTGTGGATGAGTTTGGATGGATAGCTTTGAGAAGTTTCAACTTATGGGGACACAAAATTACATTCGACGCGAATCGGCCTTGCATTCAGAAGTAGAAGCACTGCGATAGGAGATGGAGAATATGCTTTAACATTCGACATGCAAGAGCTTTGGGACGGATTGTAAGGAGCTGATCGCCATGATTAAGGAGCTTTATGCTTGGCCAAGCTTTGCAACGGAATTGGAGAGGATATATACTCTGCAGATATGCTTCCCGGACTTCAAGATCACTCATGTTTCACGAGCGCAAAATCATATTTCTGGTTCTTTAGATAGGACAGCGAGGTCTTTCCATAGAGAACTTTGTTTTATTGGTTGTTCTATTTCGGCCTGGTTACCTAAACCACCTCAAATTTGAGTAATAAACTAGCAGTTCGTTGTCAAAAAAAATTGTCTACTAGAAACTGAATTTAAGAGCCAACTAGATTTTGACCCGCGCTTTCCAAGCGCGGGTTTTTCTTTGGATTGTAAACAAAGTTTTTGAATTAGCATTTTGGAATTGGTGTACATTATTATGTTACAAAGTCATTGTATCGAAGAATGACATTTATTTAAAATGATATAATTTATAAATTAGTTTATATAAGATTTTGTATGTACACTCTTATATAATTTTTTTATTAAGCCTGAACATTTTATCGGATCCAAAAAACTAACCAAAATCGACATAAAAATATAGTTGTGGTTTGGGTCCGGGTTCAGGGCAAAGTACATATTTGATTTATTCTTCAACCCACGGTCTCTGTTCGATTATGGGTCATACCAGAGACTCAATTGGGTATCTAAAGTACATGGTTTGTGTATATTAGCTATATTTGGGTATTTCAGATTTGTATTTGGTATTCCGAATGTGTTTTCAGTATTATGAATAGTTTCTTAAGTTTCAGATCTAAGTTTTCGATTATAGTTTCGAGTTTCAGATAAAATTTTAATTTTTTTAAAAAATATTTTGGGTATTAAAAAATGTTTTTAGGTATCTTCCATTCCTTAGGTTAGAATTATGTAAAATTTTGTTTTCTTTTTTGGAATTCAAATATTTTTTCAGGTATTTGTTTGTGTTTTCGTGTATTTTTTTGTGTTTTTAGTATTTTTGGTTTTCGGGTATTTCAAGTCTTTTTCGAGTTCTAAATATCTCAAACCAATTCAGACCCGTTACATACCCAAAAATTATAGGTATTTAAATTATGGATCCGGGCTCCAAAGGAATCGATTCGAATCTGAACCAAAAATTTTAAAATACCTAGTTATGTCCAAATGTTTAGGATCCTAAAACTTAAACCCGAAAGGAACCAATCCATACCCGAACAAAAGAGCCGATGCCCAAACCTACTCTCTCATATTATTTTTTGTGTGCATTTTATAAGAGTTATATTTGTTGAACTCGTGAGACTTATAATTTACTTGGTGGATTTTGGCAAATTTAATAGTATAGATTGAATATAAACATGAGACAGTCAATGAGCTTTTTCATAATATAGGACAAAAGTATAGAAATGATGCAGTCTAATGTTACATAGTTGCTGGACTAACGGTTGATATAGTTTATTTATATTGGACGAAAGTTTATTTATATTGAGTGAAATGAGTCATGTATAGATCTATATGTCGTATACCATTTTTGTGTAGCAAATGATATGATATGTCGTATAACTTTGTCATGTACCAAATGATGCGGTGTAATAAATTATTGTTAGAAAAAATTTAGATATTTATTATTAGTCAAATATTATGGTAAAATCAAAAATATTGTTAGTTTATGAAAGGGTACAACAATCTTTTATAAGTAGATTTTGTAGGACTTCTTCTCTTATAATAGTATAGATAAACATAATTTGTTACAACTCTTCCCCCAACCTCTGTTTTTGAAAGATTATATTTTAGAATTTACACATATTAATAAAAATTAATATATTTATTTATCTATTACTTTTAGGTTTGCTGTAAATTTTATTTATTTCCAAAACAAAATTCAACCATTCAGATTTTTAGATTTTAATTGATGTTTTTAGTTTTAAAGTAAAATACATTAATTAAAATTTAAAATATGGATCTTTCATATATAAAAATAAAGTTAAAACATTAATCTTTCAAATATGTAAGAAGTATTATTTACACAGAGAATATAATAGAAAGAGAAAAAGAAAAAGAAAAAGAAAAAGAGAGAGATTAGAATTAAAAATAGTACTAGTAAGTAGTAAGAAAGAGGGTCAGTAGTAATTAATGACGTCTTACCAAAAGGAAGCTTCTCTTCTTTTCCCTTAAATACGGTGAGAACACAAAATCAATAAAATACAAAACAAAAATGGAGTGACACAGAATAATTTGCCTTTTATTAAATTCAACGCGCGAGAGAGAGTAACCTAAGCCAACGGAAGTATTTCTTTATTAATCAGTCCTCCTCACGGGGGTGGCTCTGTCGAGATTGGATCCATACACGACCCCCCTTCTGCTTCACTCTCTCTCACACACACTGTCGAGTTTCAACTCGTAGATATATATATATAGAGATTAGAGAGTCTCTCTCTCTCAAAGAAGAAGAAGAAGATTGAAGAAGAATCTGATATCATCGTTTTGTAAATAACAGAGCGTATCTTTTGCTCCAAGGAGAGGGAAAAACACCAAAACAAACAAGGTGTGTGTGTCTCCTCTTTTTCTTCACTCCCTCCTTCTTTTACGATTTACTTTTCTTCTTGCTCTGTTTTCATTTTCTTGATTTGATTCAATTCGATTCGATTTCTGGTTCATTCTGATGGGTTTTCCTCCATTTTTTCTGGGTTCTGATTGAATTTCAATTTCCACATTAAAAAAAATCGAAACTTTTTGCTGATCTAATCATAAATCGAAATTAGAAGTTTCGAGTGAAAACTCTACCCAGAATTCGTGGATCTGCTCGTCTTATTGCGAATATAATAGTAACTTCAGCTCAATAAAAAAGCTTAAATCTTTACTGTTTTTTTTTCTATTACAGGGAGCTTAAAAATGTCAATGCCACTGCAACGTGGCGTCTCAGGAGGAGTACGAGTTTCCGACAGCAGTGATGATCTCAGAGACTCTCAAATGAAGGACAAGTCGGAAAAGGAAGGTCACTTAACCTTGAGGTTTCCTTTTGCTTTCCTCTTTACCAGCAACAGCAATACTCAATCTACTGATCCTTACAGCGCAAGGACCAGACACAGGTTGATGCTTCTCTTTCTCAAGATCAGTTTGGTCCTAATCGTGGTTCTCGCTCTGGCTGGTTCCTTCTGGTGGACGATCTCCATCTCCACCACTTCGAGAGGTCATGTGTATCATAACTACAGGAGATTACAGGAGCAGCTTGTGTCAGACTTGTTGGATATTGGTGAGATCTCTGCTGGTCCCACTAGGTGGAAAGAGCTGGAGTATTGTAGTGTAGATTCCGAGAACTATGTTCCTTGCTTTAACGTTTCCAAGAGTCTTGATAGGTTCTGCGGGCCTGGTGGGTCGAGACAGGAGTGTTTGGTTTTACCACCGGTGGATTATAAGGTTCCTCTTAGGTGGCCCACTGGTAAAGATGTCATCTGGTATCATAACGTTAAGATCACTGCTGATGAAGTGTTGACTTCTGGTAGTATCAACAAGAGGATGATGATGATGGATGATGATCAGATCTCTTTCCGTTCCGCGTCTCCTATGTTTGATGAGGTTGAAGACTATTCTCACCAGATTGCTCAGATGATTGGTATTAAGAATGATAACTTCATTGAAGCTGGTGTAAGTCACACAACATACTCTCAAAGTCTCAGCTCAGCTTCTTTATAAGTTAATTTTTTAATCTTGATTTTTGTTTTTCAGGTGAGGACTATATTGGATATTGGATGTGGTTATGGTAGCTTTGGAGCACATCTACTCTCAAAACAGCTTTTGACAATGTGCATAGCAAACTATGAAGCCTCTGGTAGCCAAGTTCAGCTAACACTTGAGAGGGGTTTACCTGCTATGATTGCTTCTTTTGTTTCAACGCAGTTGCCGTATCCTTCTCTTTCCTTTGATATGTTGCATTGCTCAACATGTGGTATTGATTGGGACCAGAAAGGTAAACGATTAAGAATGATTATTATTCTCATGAGGACCTGGCTTTAATGTAAGTTTAAATCCCGCTGTGTGCAGACGGTCTTCTCCTTGTGGAAGTTGACAGGGTTCTGAAGCCTGGAGGTTACTTTGTTTGGACATCTCCGCTTACGAATGCTCGTAACAAAGAGGATATAAAGAGATGGAACTTTGTTCATGATTTTGCTGAAAGCATCTGTTGGACTCTTTTATCTCAGCAAGACAAGACAGTTGTCTGGAAAAAGACGGTCAAAACCAAATGTTACAGTTCCCGGTCAGTAACACACATTCACACACACCATCAATATTCAAGAAATCGTTATGCGGTAGTTAGACGCTTTATATGGAATTATTGTTTAGGCGGTCGCCTAGACCAATTTTTTTTTAGCACCTACACCAATTTTCTTTTTAAAAAAATCCACCTACACCATTTTAAAAAAAAATTTGTATTACTAAAATCGTTTATATTTGATTTGCCGATTAAGCAGACGCTTAGGCCGTTACCTAAACCAGTTTTTCGAACATTGCACACCATATTGTATTCTAGATAGAAATAACTTATTTAAGTCTACTTACATGAAATGTTGTAATAAACAGGAAGCCTGGGGTGGGACCTTCTGTGTGTAGCAAAGGGCACGAGGTTGAGTCTCCTTATTACAGGCCGCTTCAGATGTGTCTTGGTGGAACACGTAGCAGAAGGTGGATTCCAATTGAAGGCAGGACAAGATGGCCTAGCCGGTCTAATATGAACAAGACTGAACTTTCACTATATGGTTAGTCTCCTTTGTTACCAATGTTGGGCGGTAATAACGTGCTTTATAGGAGATTGCCGATTTTTTAAACACCTAGACCGATTTTTTGAACGTCTAAACCGATTTAAAAGTAAAATTGTTTCATTTATGTCTGATTTGATGAGTAAGCAGGCTCCTATGCGCTGCCTAAGCTGATTTTTAGAACACCTTTCGTTACCGTTACCTTCTGAATCCATCTTTTGTTAATCCATGGGTTGGTTGGTCGGTTCAGGTCTTCACCCGGAGGAGGTTGGAGAAGATGCAGCGAACTGGAAAGCAAACGTAAGAGACTACTGGTCTCTCTTGTCTCCTCTGATATTCTCTGACCACCCCAAGAGACCTGGCGATGAAGATCCGTCTCCTCCTTATAACATGCTCAGAAACGTTTTGGACATGAATGCTCAATACGGTGGTCTCAATGCCGCCTTGTTGGAAGCTAAAAAATCGGTATGGGTCATGAATGTTGTCCCTACAGCTGGACCAAACCACCTCCCAATGTTCCTTGACCGAGGCTTTGTTGGCGTCTTACACGACTGGTGAGTCATAACTCATAACAACAGTCTTGTATCGCTGCAGAGTAGTTTGCTCAACACGTATCTTTTGTTATTACCTTCAGGTGTGAAGCGTTCCCTACTTATCCAAGAACATATGATCTGGTTCATGCAGACAATCTTTTATCCCTTCAGACGAGTCAGCGCAGGAGCTCATGCTCGCTTCTGCAAATATTGACAGAGGTTGATAGATTACTTCGTCCAGAGGTAAACACATTGTCTTTACTCTGAAAGACGGAACATCCTTTCTTATGTAGCTAGTCCCTAGGTTTTAAAATGATCCATGTTTTTAAAAAAAAAAATGGTTTCAAAAATATGCATTTTTCTTTGATTTTCTATTATGTAATAATAACAAATTGTATATTGTGTTTAAATGATCCATGTTTTTTTTTTTTTAAATGGTTTCAAAAATATACATTTTTTTACATTTTCTATTAGGTAATAATAATAAATGGTATATTGTATTTATTGAATTTTGATTGGCTAAAAATTGTAAGAATTAGTTTATCACAAAAAGATGCATTTATAATCCAAATTTAAGATGTTTTTTTAATATGTTTGAAAACACGAAAACATATATTATTATTATGGTCCGTACGGAAGGAGTAATAAAGAAAGAAAACAAAACTTGTGTGCAGGGATGGGTGATAATCCGTGACACGGTGCAGCTGGTGGAAGCGGCAAGAGCTTTGACAACGCAGTTGAAGTGGGAGGCTAGAGTTATAGAGGTTGAAAGCAGTAGTGATCAGAGACTTCTCATCTGCCAAAAACCATTCACCAAGCGACAATCAATCTGAAACAAGAGGAGGAAGTAAAGGAGAAGAGTTTGTTTTATTTTTGTAAACAAGTCTCACAGTCAGAGAACTGTGGTGGCGATACAGGGGAAGAAGAAGATGAAAAGAGAAGGGAGATGAAATATATGCTACCGGGGGGACGTAAGACCGCCGGTGAAGTTTCTTTTATATGGTTTCATGAGTTCCCATTTTACAGAATGTTACATTTATATTTACTTTGGGGTTACTATTTTTATTATATACAGTGAAAAAGAATATAATCCATATTTGTGAAGATGATGTTTTATGAAATACAAGTTGACAAACTCTATTCAGTAGAATACGACAAATGTTTGATGAGAGGATCATTCTGTTTTCATTGGCCAATTCATAACATGTGTAAAAAGAGGAGACGTCAATGTGGCGGTGTCTCTGCAGCTGATGCTGGCTTCTGCCTTTGGCCTCCTAGGGAAGCTAATCATCCAACAACTCTCCTGTGGCTGTTCATTTGCGCCTGCTGTGACAGAGAATCTCCGCTACCAAAAGCAGCTTTTGGGACGCTGTCTTTGAACACTTCCCTGGCTCGTTTGGCTTAGTGAGCTGCTTGTTATGGTAAACCCGCTTAGGGAGCAGGCTAGAGACGGTCTTACACAGCTGCTCCTCACCAACGTTGGTCTGAATGGGGTTTCAACGAATTTCAGAGGGACAAGAGAGTCGTAGTTGGAAACTAGCTGGCCTATTGCGTTCTTGTTGAAGCTATAAGAACGAGAAGGATGAGTTTCAGCAATCTGTGCAAGCCATCTACATTGCTGACCTTGAGGCACAAAAGCAACAGGGTAATGTATGGTTTTGCTTAATGACTGCGTTCTTACTTAATCGTCCAATTTGGGAAACTCGGTTATAACTGAGATAAAGCACTCTTAGGCATGTCGAATCATTATCGTTGTTATTCATATCACATGTTTTCAAACTTATTATGTGGATAACATTGCATTATCATTTCGTCATGTTTTTTTTTCTCACTATATTTATTGGTATGTAAGAAGGCAAATTATTTTCAAATATGGGATCCTTATAAATCCATTGAATGGTATCCATCAATTGCAATTTCTCAATTTTTCTTTCTTGAGATGATGATGATTAGTGTTTTCAAAACTAATCTAAACCATAAACCCCAAAACTAATCAAAACATGGATTTGGCTAAATGTTTAGTACTTTGGTTTGAGTTGGGCTCAAAATTTGTGATTAAGAGATGACTAAATTCAGTTTGCAATTTATTTCTATAAAGATTTAGAAGAAAGCAATGCATCGTCTGTATTATAAGAATGACCATAGCATAGTTCTGAAAAATATCTAATAAGCAAGAAAGCCTTCGATCTAAATGAACCATTTCAAAGCTTTTTTAAAGTCAGATCGATATAAATATTTGGAAGGAGAAGAAGACAGATGTACCAAAGAGAAGGATAATATTTGCAGAGAGAAATAACTCTGTAACGTTATAAAATCCCTCTCGTGATGGCGAATTGATATATGCCTCCAGAACAAAGCTAACAAGAACAGAACTTGCTGCTGAAAGAAGAGGCAATCTTCCTTCCATCAAACAAAAATATCAATACAGAAGCTAACAAGAAAACAAATATACCTAATTAATATTTCATAGAAGTACAGATAATGGAGCATAAACGCTTGGGACTGATTGTACAAGATGATGGAGTACCATTTGATTTATATATATACAGAGACGGCCACTAGCTTCCTGCTTCGAAAACCCTAATTCTTGTTATTAGTATAACGCTTCATTAGGCCTTAATGGGCCTACGTTCAGGCCTTCAAATAAAAAAATTGTAAGCCTGCTTTGGGATTCTCAAAAGGAAGAGAAGCCACGGAGGCTACATCAACAGACGTTTGTTGAATATTTAGCAGTTGACATGAGAATAAAGCAAAGAATATGTAATCAATCAAGGTGATGACCATCCCTTTAACATAAGATAAGATGATAATGTGATCGAATTGGAACTAGCAACAGACGCTGATACAATCAAGGAGATGAGAGAAAGAAGACTAGGACGAACGTGGAAAGCAACAGAACCAGAACGACGAGAAGAAGAAGCTCCATCGAACTGCAAAGCTTAATCCGATTCATCCGTTTCTTCTCCATGGCTAGCTTTCTCCTCAGCTCTTCTACTTCTCTCCGCGTCTCTCCTTCCTTCTGCGATTCTCGGAAACTATAATCATCGACTGTACCAAATCCATACCGATCTGATGATGAAGAAGAAGGAACTAACCTCAATGGTGATCGTCGGATCGCGAGATGAAGAAAGTCGCTCTCTCATCGATTCGTCTTTGCCTCTCATCATCATCTCTCTCTCTCTCTCTCTCTGTTTCCATTTCGAAACTACGCTAGATTTTTAATGGAGCGCGGATTGGTGCATTGCTACTTGTGTTGACACATGTCAGTATTTGATTGACGCATCGACCTATAGGCAGGTGTCATTATCTGATTAGTACACCGTTTTTTCTACATAGTACATTTTCAAAAAAACCATAGTAGATTACAAACCTTCGTATGATTTTTATATAAGTTTCGTTGCATCTTCGTCTTGTTCCCCACCTGTGAACAATAAATATTATTTATAGATCTTCTCTCCTTCGTATTATCTTTGTTTTTGTTTCAGCTTTAATTAACACATTCTATCACGCATCACGTGCCCTGTTGCTGAATTATATTCAAACAACTTGGTTCTTAACAGAATTATATACTCTCGAGTTTGCTTGTCAAACAATATATATATCATATATGCCTTTAACATAACTATATATAGTCAGTATCCATAAATGTTTAGTTAGGATTGTATTGGACTTATAACATTTCATGTACGTGTTATCTCAGGTAAAATTCAATTCAAATACTATTAGGTTGCGAGATCTTAAGCATGAACAAAGAGAAAGGATGTATCCTTCATGGAAGCATCGATCACTTTTGATGTATCCTTTTTTTGTTTGGACGACACATGCTGCATTGTCTTCATATATGATGGACGGTTTTGAGTTGACGTTGATCCCACTACTTGAAAGGATTTATTTACTTATTGATCTGAGCCAAACACATTATCTGCTTGATTCATGGAGAGCAATTATTTCAGTATGGTTCGAGGAAGTGGCTACAAGTGTTTGTTTCTGGGATCGCCATGATATAGCGGTTCCTCCAACTGTGAAGATGTACCCTGTTTGTGATCGAGCTTTATGGGGGTCAGATAAATATACAGTATCTGCAAAGCCAGCCATTTCTCCGTTAGTATTCTTAGGATAAAATAATCCTAAATCGATCATTCCTTGGAGATAGCAAAAGACATGTTTGATCCAATTCCAATGTCTTTGCGTAGGGGATGAACTAAATCTTGCCAAAAGATTGACAGCATATGATATATCAGGCCGAGTACAATTAGCAAGATACATAAGTGCTCTTATTGCACTTAAATATGGCACTTCAGAACCAAGTATATCTTCATTTTCTTCATGTGGTCGAAAGGGATCATTTTCGACATTAAGTGATTTGACGACCATAGGAGTACTAAGTGGAGTTGCTTTGTCCATGTTGAATCGTTTCAACACTCTTTTTGTATATGTAGACTGGTGTACAAATATACCTTTTTGAGAATGCTCAATTTGTAGGCCAAGACAATATTTTGTCTGTCCGAGATCTTTTATCTCAAATTCTCTTTTTAAATAATCAGATGCCTTTTGTATTTCTTCTTTAGTCCCAATAATATTTAAGTCATAAACATATATGACAATGATAACAAATCCAGATGATGTTTTCTTGATGAAAACACAAGGGCATATAGGACTGTTTACATATCCTTCTTTAGTTAGTTGTTCACTGAGAAGATTATACCACATGCGTCCAAACTGTTTTAAACCGTGTAATGATCTTTGCAATTTTATTACACATAACTCTTTAGGTTTAGAACTTAATGGCTATGGCATTTTAAATCCTTCAGGGGTTCTCATATAAATATCAATGTCCAAAGATCCATATAAGTATGCAGTAACAACGTCCATTAGACGCATCTCTAGATTTTGATTAGCCGCAAGACTCATAAAAAATCTAAATGTGATTGCATCCATAACATGAGAATATGTTTCTTCATAATCGATTCTAGATCTTTGAGAAAATCCTTGAGCTACAAGACGAGCCTTATATCTCATAACCTCGTTTTTTTCTCATTTCGTTTCCGAACGAAAACCCATTTGCAACCAACTGGCTTCACAGCTTCAGGTGTGACTAAAATAGAACCAAATACCTCTCGTTTGTTAAGTGAATCAAGTTCAACTTGTATTGCATCTTTCCATTTTATCCAATAATGTCTCTTTTGACATTCTGAGATAGATTTTGGTTCAGGGTCATCATTCTCTTCATCTATTTCATTCGAAACAAAGTATGAGAAAAAATTATCAACACCATTCACTTTGTTTCGATTCCATATTTTTCTATTATGAATGTAATTAAAAGAAATCTCATGACTTTCTTCAGAATCATGATATTCAGCATTGTCATCGACCTTGTTGTTCATCTCTTCCAACTTCTCTGCTATATTGGAAGGATTTTTTTTTTCTGTCTCCTTCCGTTTTCTAGGATTCTTATCCTTAGAACCAATAAGTCTACCACGCTTCAAGCGTATTTTAGAATCTCGTGTATTATCTTTTACTCCACATTCATGTGGCATTTCTACACGAGCAGGAGCATTTGCAGCCGGTATATGTGATTTTGTAATCAATTTGGTGTCTGCAAAAGTATCGGGTAGTTGATTTGCGATGCTTTGTAAATGCATAATACGATAGACCTCTAATTCCGATTGTTTTGTAGGAGGATCAAGGTGTAGTACAGATGGTACACACCATTTGATATCCTTTCCTACTTGTTTATTTTCTCCCCCTAGAACTGGAAATACTTTTTCATCAAAGTGGCAATCAGCAAAACGTGTCGTAAACATGTCACTAGTTTGCGGTTCTAGGTATCGTATAATTGATGGAGATTCACAACCAACATATATTCCTAACCTCCTTTGAGGTCCCATCTTTGTACGTTGGGGAGGTGCAATCGACACATATACAGTGCAACCAAAAATTCTTAAATGAGAAATATTTGGTTCTCGTCCAAATGCTAACTGTATTGGGGAGTATTTGTGATATGCACTTGGTCTCACCCGAATCAATGCTTCTGCATGCAAAATATCATGTCCCCAAACAGAAGTTGGGAGTTTAGATTTCATAATCAATGGTCTTGCAATCAGTTGCAGACGTTTAATTAATGATTCAGCCAAACCATTTTGTGTATGAACATGAGCAACAAGATGTTCAACATCAATTCCAGTTACCATACAATAATCATTGAATGCTTGGGAGGTAAACTCACCAGCGTTGTCTAGTCTAACTCTCTTCATCGGATAATCAAGAAACTGAACTTTTAGTTTGATTATTTGAGATAAAAATCTCGTAAATAGCACATTTCGAGAGGACAATAGACAAACATGTGACCATCTACTCGACGCGTCGATCATTACCATAAAATAATAGAATGGTCCACAAGGTGGATGTATAGGTCCAAAAATATCGCCTTGAATTCGTTCAAGGAACTTTGGTAACTCTTTATCTATTTTGGTTGGCGATGGTCTTATAATCAACTTTCCAAGAGAACACGCAGTACATGTCATTTTATTCCCCATATAAACTTCTTGAGGTTTCAGTGACTGACCATGTGAGTTCTCGATGATTTTTCGCATCATTGTAGTGCCTGGATGACCAAGACGATCATGCCATAGTGTAAAATCGTCAGAATTTCCCTTAATCACCAAATGTGATTCGATGGCACTTACATATGTATGATGCAGACCAGAAGGGAGTTTTGGTAGTTTTTCCAACACCTTTTGTTTTCCCGATTTTTCAAGAGTAATATACATATACTTCTTTCCATTCTCAGTTGCAGACTGAGTATCAAATCCTTGAAGATATATGTCTTTAAAACTCAACAAATTCCTCATAGAATTTGGAGAAAATAGTGCATTATTTTATCGAGAATTTTGTCCCATTGGGTAACGTGAAATGGGCTTTACCAATCCCATCAATCAAGTCTGCAGGACCCGATATTGTGTTAACAGTGATATTTGTCGGTTTTAGTTCAGAAAAATATTTTCTGTGTTTCAGAATAGTGTGCGTTTTTTCACTATCTGGTATACAAATATCTCTAGCATTGATCTTGGTTGATGTTACATTTGTAATGTCCATTTCTGAGGCAAACAGAAAGAATTAACATAAGATAATATTATTCATAAAATATTATGCATCATTAGCAAACATTAAACACACAATAATTATACAGAAGAAGGTGTAAAGCACACAATAATTATCCATTAATCTTCCACAAACAACAATTATTTATGGTATAATTGTGGAAATTCAAGAGTCACATGATGGGTACTTAAGCTTTCGTGATAGCGGTCTCCTCGAAATCATTCACAAAGTCAGACGCATCGAGGTGTGTTGTACCCTTAGAATGTTCCGCAAAGTTTACTTCTTTTTCTTTCCCTTTGACGGACTCCTTGTATAGAGCACAAAGTTGTGCAGGGGTACGACATAAACAAGACCAATGTCCCATAGTACCTCATCTGAAACAAGCTTCTTCTCGCTTCTGAGAGGTATTTCCTTGGTGTTCTTTTCCCTTAGGGGATTGCTCAGAGCAGACCCACTGGAATGACTTCCTATCTTGTGGATTTTACTTTCGTCCACGTCCACTATAGTTTTGACGACCATGACCGCGACACCGAAAGGCCTTATTTTCTTTGACTGGTTTCTTCGCATCTAATGCGTTTGCTTCTGAAAACGGTTTAGAACCAGTTGGACGAGTCATGTGTTTCTTGATCGGAAGCTCGTTGTTCTTTTCTGCTATGAGAAGCGACACAATCAATTCTAAAAATTTGGTATATCCCTGCAACTTGTACTGTTGTTGCAGGGTGATGTGGCTCTTGTAGAATGTGGTGTATGTCTTCTCAAGCATTTGAGATTCTGTGATCGTTTCACCACAGCATCTCAATTTGGCCATATTTCCTAACACAACAGAATTGTAATTCATCCCTTTGTAGAAATCTAAAAATCTCAGACTATGCCATTCATCCCGAGCAAGTGGAAGTGTTATGTCTTTCTGATGATCAAAACGATCTTTCAGAGACTTCCATAGCTCTTTAGGATCTCTCATGTTGGCATAGTCATAAATAATACTTTTATCAAGGTGTCTTCTAAGGAAGATCACCGATTTAGCCTTTTCTTGAGGCGTTGAAGTATTATTCTCTTTAACTGTATCGGATAAACCAAGAGATTCAAGATGAAGTTCGACATTTGTAACCCATGAAATGTAGTTGGTACCGGTGATGTCTAGAACGGGAAATTGGAGCTTCTCCATGTTTGCCATTGGATTTCTAAAATCAAATAATAATACTCCCTCTCTTTCATAATAGATGATGTTTTTTTTTTTTTGTCATCAACAATACAGACTCATATTGACTCTGTGAACCAAACTAGGTGATCTGCATCCATGTGAACGACGAAAGACGGCTGTTTTCTAGCACTGCATGCTAGACTATCCGCTTTTGAATTTTGCGTCCGTGGTACATAGATGATCTCTGATCGGGTGAAACTCTCTTTCAGGGTCTTGATATCTTCCAAATATGTTGCAAAAGCTGGCCATTCTTCTGGTTCCGAAACCATCTTCACCAATTGAGAACAATCTGTTGCAAACGTAATCTGAAATTGACGTAAGTTCCTCATGCATTCCATTGCCCATAAAAGTGCTTCCATCTCCGCATGAAGAGGCGAAAGACTAGCCCTTACATTCCTCGCCCCCAGTAATCCATCGAAACCTTCCAAAGTACTAAGCCAACCTTGTCCTGAAAACCTAGCACCCTCCTTCCACGAGCCATCCGTAAAACACCATCTTCCTGAGATCGACGGCAATACCGTGTCTATTCTTGGTGTTGGCGTCCTCTGGTCATTTACTACTTGTGCCTCAGCCCATAATATTGATTCTATTTCCGCCAATTTAATCGTATCCATAGGATCTATATCCAAGTTGCTGAAAACTTTATTATTCCTACCTTTCCAGATATACCATAGAATCAATGCAAACTGGTGATCCTCCATATGCGGGAAAACTCTCCAGAATAGATGATCCATATTTGTGAATAGGGAACTTGTTGGAAAATAGACTGGGTTTGATGGTATCTTCGAAAGAGCCCAAACCTGGAGAGCCGGAGGACATTCAAAAAACACATGATTTATCGATTCCTCAGGAGCTCCACATCGGGTACAACAAATATCCCCTTGAATCCCCCTTGCCTGTAAATTCTTACGAACTGCTATGCATCCTGTCACTAATTGCCATAGAAAATGTTTTAGCTTTGGTGGGCACCGTATTTTCCAGCAGTAAGCCTTCAAAACATCAACTGTGGGACCAATCAGTAATGGTGGTCTTCCTTTGTCTGGATAAATCCGTTCTACCTGATATCCTAATTTGACCGTATATTTTCCATTTTTTGTAAAGTGCCATCCATCTCTATCCACCCTCTGATTCCTACTTAGTGGAATATTTTCTATAAGTTTCGCATCCTGAGGATCCACCAAAGTCTGAATTACCTCTAAATTCCAAGTACGCGAGGTAGAGTCAATGAGGGACTCTACTGTAAGATGAGGGTATAGATTGTGTTGATTTTTATTAGCTGGTCTCGGGCGAGTGGTTGGGAGCCAAGGGTCATTCCATACTGATATAGAAGATCCTGATCTCACCCTTTTGATTAGTCCTTTGCTAACCAGAGATCTAGCCGAAACAATACTCCGCCAGCCATATGACGGAGAATATGAGCGAATCGGTTCTAAAGGTGAAGCATTCCTATAATACCGACCTTTGAAGACTCGAGAAATTAAAGTATTTGGCTTCTCTATCAGACGCCATAACTGTTTACCAAGCATCGTTGTGTTGAAATCAATGATATCTTTAAAACCTAAGCCACCTTCCTCCTTATCTACACATACCTTGTCCCATGATTTCCAGTGCATCCCTCTTGTGCTTCCTCCTGGACTCCACCAAAACTGTGATACCGCACTTGTTAGTTTTTTCACCGTTGCTTTAGGTAATCGATAACAGGACTTCGAATGATTTGGTAATGCCGTGATCACCGACTTAATAATCACTTCCTTGCCCCCTTTTGTAAAAAACTTGAAAGTCCACCCATTTACTCTATTATTTAAACGATCCTGAACAAAACTAAAAACTTGAATCTTTGATCCCCCCCAGATTTTCTGGAAGACCAAGATATGATCATATTCCTCCAAGATTCTGAATACCCAAGATATCTCTTAATTCCTGTCTGACAGGTTCTTCAATCTTATATCTAAATTGAATGGAAGATTTATCAAAATTTATTAGCTGGCCCGAGACTGTCTCATAATCCTTTAAAATCCTAAGGATGGTTTGACACTCTTCCTTTTGAGATTTACAAAAGAAGAGACTATCATCCGCAAAAAGCAAATGAGAAATTGATGGGCAAGCTCTAGCTACCTTCATTCCCGTAATTTGTTCCTCTCTCTCCGCCTTTTTTATGTTTGCAATTAAAGCCTCAGTGCAGAGAATAAATAAATAAGACGATAAAGGATCTCCTTGGCGTAGACCTCTATGTGGAACAATGAGGCCACAAGGTTGACCATTTATAAGAACCCGATATTGAACCGATGAAATGCATTTCATCATCAATTTAATCCAATGAAGATCAAAACCCATTTTCTGGAATAAAGCCTCAATAAAATCCCATTCCACTCTATCATATGCTTTGCTCATATCTGTTTTAATTGCCATATACTTTCCCTGACATGCTTTATTAGTCTGCAATCCATGAAACATTTCCTGAGCGATAAGAATATTATCAGAAATCAATCTTCCTGCCACAAAAGCCGATTGAGTCTCTGATATGAGTAAAGGAAGACAGATTTTCAATCGCTGACACAAGACCTTGGAAATGATTTTATATCCTACATTACAGAGCCTGATTGGTCTCAACTCCGTCATCCTTGTAGGTCTCTCTGTTTTTGGTATCATACATATATTAGTAATATTTAGTCGTGCATCCATTGCCCCCGAAACCAGAAAATTATTCCCCATCTCTACCAAATCTTTCTTAATAACATGCCAAGAATGTTGGAAGAATAGTGCTGTCATGCCGTCCGGGCCTGGTGCCTTTTCTGGGTACATCATAAATAGAGCCTCTTTAACCTCCTCCTCTGTTGCTAGCCTCAACAAACATTGATTCATCTGAGGGGTGATGGTCGGTGTAATCTCCGCCAGGAAACTATCAAAGTTCGATGGAGAGGTGGTACTAAATAAGTCCTCAAAATAATCCACTGCCACCCTTTCCACTCCATTATCCCCTGTAATCCAATTCCCATTAGCATCATGTAATTCAACAATCCTATTACGAACCCTCCGTTGCTTAGTTAAAGCATGATAAAATTTTGTATTAAGATCCCCAGATGAATACCACATGTTCCTACTTTTTTGGTGCCAATACTCTTCTTCATCCTTATATGCATCCTGTAATTTCCTAGAAACCTTCAGAATATCCTCTTGAGTCCTGGTATTATCTGTTTGTACCTCTTCAAGTGCTTGTTGTAACATATTTATTTTTTCCTTACCATAAGGTGGATCATTTTTCCGCCATTTAGCAATTTCATGACGACAATTACTAATTTTTGCCACTATACTCTCTGCGCCCCCTCCTGCTCTTTCTTCATTATGGTCTATCCAGCCCATTGTAATTGATTCTAGAAGACCCGCTTGTCCAATCCATCTCTTATCGAACCGAAATTGTCCTTTCCTCCTGGGGACTTTATCTTCCATATAAGCCACCACTGGACGATGATCTGAAGCCACCCACCCAAGATACTCTGTAAAGGAACATGGAAATAGAGTATGCCACTCTTCGTTTGCTAGGGCCCGGTCGAGGCGACATCTAACCATCACTGCCCCTTTCCCTTTTCCTCTTCGCCCTTGCCATGACATTTTATTCCCCCTAGCCGGGAATTCTAGTAGACCACTATTTCTTATCATATTATTGAAAGGAATAAAAGAATCCGCACTCCTTATAGACCCTCCATCTTTTTCATGATTTCCAGTAATCTCATTAAGATCACCAATAATGAACCAAGGGGCAGTTCGCGCCAAACCATATCTAGTTAACCGTTCCCACACTTGTTCCCGCAATTTTTGAACTGGATCTCCATATACAAAGGTAATATAGACCTTTTTGCCCAGAGCTTCCGCTTCCACATCAATCATCCGGTTACTTGAATATAGAACCTGTACCTGATACTCATTATTATAGAAAAGCACTAATCCTCCACTTCTCCCCACCGGGTCTATGGTGACCAAATTATCAAATCCAAAATGAGCTTGCCATTTTTGAACAAACTCTGAATCCTGCTTTGTTTTTGCTAAGAACAAAAAATCCGGTTTATGTTTATACCTTATCTCACTCAAATAACTTAAAGTCCACTTGCTTCCCATTCCTCGGCAATTCCAACTCAGAATCCGCATTTAAAAAATTGTTGTTTGTGTGCTCTGAAGAGCCGATTTGATGGGTGTAATGATACCCTATTTTCACAGCCCAAATATCTTCCTTTCTTTGTAAGCTTAACCATGCCAAAAAACAACCAAAATGATGCCACGAAGACAAAACGATTTTTAACATTTAGTCTCCATGTTAATGCAAAACCTATACCATAAATTAAATGAAATATACGATCTAGGATACGACCAAAATCACACACTATATGCCTCGAGCAAAACACTCTATCATCGCTATCAATTTCTTTTTCTAGCCAGTTTATTTGACCAAAATACCAATCCCCACTATCACCTTGGTGTGGGAGAAACCCATCGCCTCGCATCGCATATATATAACAATATAATCCCTTCCATCGTAACTGTGACTGATCCTGGTTTAATGATACCAATGACCCAAAAACCTCTCGCACCATGTCATATATAAAAGGCCAGTCCACACCCCTCAAGCTATTCTTTACAAAAAAATCTGCAGCACCATATCTGATACACCAACACTTCCCCGAGCATGGAACATATATAATATAAATAGAGCTTACTCTACCCCAGCAACAGAAAACGGAAGCTATGGGATAATCCATGATCACAAATGCCAACAAAAGAAAAACAATCTCCTAACTTGATATGCTACCACTGAATTAAAAGATTCCTGCAACCTATCAAGCTCACCGGACTATTCCTTCCCACCCCTAGACTACTATATCTCGTATTCCTTGCCATACCTACTATACCAATATCCCATATTCCACTCACACAGCCATATATATACTCAAATCGCAAGCATAAGCACAGTACCATAATTAAGCAACCAAACCAATAACAAAAGATTGTTTTATTATTCCATTTCTTAACCTCAAAGAAAAACCTTACCATTAGCCATAACAACGCAAGTAAGACCAACCTCTTACTACTTTTAGAAACCAAAAAGATGCAAATGCTCGTAGAGCTTATTAAAACCAGAAGACAAAAAGAAACATAAGACAGGCCCTGCCTGCTTAAAAACTCTCGAAGCAAGACTGTATCCATAAATCAGACCCTCTGATTCCCAAGTTTCGGGTTGGAAACACCCTTACTCTCCACATGCTTACCGGTATCTCCCTGTCGTGCTCCTGGCTTTGCTGCAGCTCACTTTCGTGGAGACGCAAGCGCATTAAACACTCTCATTTTTGTGCTTCCCACAGTTCTGCTTGAAGACTTGAACAACCTCTTGCGTAAGCCATGCTTCTTCACTGCATCTCCTCCAAGCTTGCCTTGCACATCATCCACAACTACCACTTCATCTGTGTCTTGAGCGTTACTCTCATCTTCCTGTTCCTTGCCCTCCTCGTCAATTTCCTCTTCTGATAGTTTCTCCATGAAATCCTCTGCATCCATATCTATTTCATTCTCAAGTAAATGAGCCTTAATCTCATCCATATCCATAACATCCTCCTCCTCTAAATCAACCTGATCCTCCTGCTCTAAACCAACCTGATCCTCCTACATATCATGTACCACAGCCAGACCTTGGTCAACATCAATAGGATCCGAAATGACTTTCGATCCCTCAGCCTGAGTTTTAGCCAGATCAACTTGAAACGCCTGGGAAGGTAGCGTGTTGCGACACTCTTCTACGGATCTGATCTCACCCTCCTCGCGAGCTTCCTCACGAGCACCATGCTGAGGCTGTTGCTCCCTATTCTGCCCTGTAGATGGTCGAGTTTGTCCACTTGAAGCGCCAGACCTAAGGTCCTCTTTCCTCGCAGTTCTGTACCGCGAAGCTTCCCCATCACCTCTATGAGTTCCACGATTAGTGTAGGCTCTCTTACATCCTCTCTCTGCCACCTTCGTCCATTTAGAGTCTGCTTCCTCCCCCATCTTACCCTTGCCCTTGCTATAATACTCCCGGCTCTCTCTTTCTTTATTCTGTTGAACCTGATTTCCATTGATAACAACACCTTTATAACTTCTTGCGCGATCATCGTACTTCCCACCATCATACCAAGCACCATTCCCTTCTCTTCCTTCACGTTTCTTTTCTGGACTCTTATTAGTGTTCTTCACATCTAAGGGGCAGAGTTCATCTTTGTGGCACAAACTACCACAAACCTGACAATAGCCAAATAGCTTCTCGTACCGCAGTGAAACCGGGGCTTCCTCACCATCATAGAACTCCCCACCCGTGAAGTCAACCGTTGTTTCGAAACAAAGCTCCTTAAAAGCATCAACCACCACTTGCACACGCGGGCGAGTGATCCAAGTCTACTGCCACCGTCCTTCCTATGGCATCCCCAATGCTCTCGAAAGTGGGTACTGTTTTGAACTCTCCCGGAACTCCTATGATTCGAACCCAGAAAGTTATCTCTGACGGGAAGAGTACTGACTTCTTAGGTTGCCAACGCGCCAAAGACAACATCCAGTAATCGAAATGAAAGGGTTGAAGCTTAAGAACTCCTTCCAAATCCTCCACCTTGTCGAAGTCAAACTGGAACTTCCCAAAACCCAAATCCGAGCCAACGACCTTCTCTTCCAATTTCCATATCTTCGGGAGGTTCGAGATGAGAGCCTTCATCTCCTGTTCCTCTGTATTCATGCATCTGCCTATCAGAGTTTTGGAAAAAGTCTTGATGAGAGCTGAATTGTCAAAATGGGGCACAGAAATCTTCAGGCGCTTTCGAGTTCCTTCTCCATTCTTCCCCTCTCCCACATTACCCAATAGCTGACTCTGTGTCATTGCCAAAAGAAAACCAATAAAGCTTTGATCTTTATCAAAAACACAAGAGAAAGTTACACAATATATGTTCCAAGTATAGAACCCCATATTCCTTTTATACTGATCCCAAACTCGCATCCCACGGCTCCCCCAAATTTCCTTAATTGCTCGATATCCTCTTTGATTCATGTTAATCAAATCAAGCTCCCTTAAAAATCCCATTAACCGTAATCTCCTTCTCCAGTCCCCTTTTTCTCGTGTTGTCACATTACAACTTTCCTTATAATCCTCTGTTCGGAATCTCTCCGTATCTCTAAATCTCGGATTGATCAAATTAACGGAAAGAAAAATAATACCTTCATCTTGATTCGATTTCATCTTGATGGTGATCAAAATCAAAATGAAAATCCTCATACTCCTTAGTTGTCGCCAAATCCAAATCTCCATTTTCCTTGTGCCCTCGATCATATCTTCCGATCCCAATTTTAAATAGAATCGCGATATTCCGTTTCCAATCTTTCGATCTTGGAAAATCTCATTTCCAATTCGAACCTCTGATTCAGATCTACCCGCCTCCTCAATAATCCCAGGATCCCAAAACTGTAGAAACATCAAAACCCAAGAACTCTCCTTCACTTTCTCCTTCAATCTTTGTTGTGTGTGATACATGATGTTTGATACTATTTTTGATGTTTCAAAATACATTATGTTTGATACTATTTTTTAATTAGTCTAAAGTTCATTGAAAACTGTGTGACCAATGATGTTTTATAGTATTTTTTATGATTGGCTGGATTAGATTTATTTTATATTTTTAATGTTACTTTTTAGAAAATGTGTATATTTTAATTCTTGTGCCTTCATCCAAAACATCAACTATTTTGGAACAGATGGAGTAAATAACATGATTAGAAATATTATTTCATTTAATTATTCGAGATGCAGGGATAAACATTGCGATTACAAGTAATACAAATGCATAAAACATTAAAATAAAAATAAACACATTTTCTTCAGGAAAGAATTCTTCAAAGAGCAAATTATAGAAAGCAGCAGATAAAAACGCAATTACAAGAACAAAAATCGGATTAAACATTTTCTTTTTATGAATGAAAATGATTTCTTTTGTCGAATAAGATTTTGGAGAGATGTGAAATGAATTGAATGGATTGTAAGCATATTTATAGATTTTAAAACACTGTTCATTAGCCGTTAACTAGCCGTTTAGAAAGTAATTTTTTTTTTCAAATTTATATATGACCGTTGGAGGTAAAAAAACATAAGATAAAAATTAATCATAAACAATCAGTGAGTAATTATAAAATTTATCAGTTTAAACACAAATATAAGTAAAGGTGCTTCCTTAATTATATTTAATTATATATATGGTGATAAAATTATTCGTCAAATTTGAAAGTAAAAATATTATGGTGATCAAATCTGTAAAATAATAAATTATGATAATAGAGTCAATTATAAAATAAGAAATTAAATGTTTAGGCGGTATACCGGCCATTATGATGCCTTAACCAACCATTATAAAATTAACAATAAGAAGCGGGGCAGCAGGACCGCACTCCGGTAATCATAAACGTAACAAATAAAAATGGAGGCCTCACTCCGAACACAATAATCAAAAGAAAGAATTATAATAATAGAGTGATCGTGCTGATAACGTGTTATAATTATATTATATATTGTTTTATTTGTGTTTCGTATACATGAAGTGTTTATTTGTTTGATCATGTTACGTAACTAATAGAAAAAGTAGAGGAAGAATAAGAAAGAATAAGAATCATAATAAATGAGAAGAAGAAGTAGTATATTGATGTTATTACGTTAGAAAGGGGCAATGTGATCACAATGCATTACATGTTTTATATAGAAGAAAAATCAGACAAATAATATTGTAAGAATTTATGATGATGGACAACAAGTTAACTTGTATACGCAAGTGCTTGACTTTGTAACAAGTATAAAGTTTAAAGCTGAATCTAGGTTCACCAACCAATAGAAAATTGTCATTTTAAATCTAGTATCTTTTAATTAAAGAAACCAAATAACTTAGCAAATTATATTATTTTTTCAAAATAAAATTTAAAAATAAATAAAAATAATATATAAAAAACGAATTCAAAAAAAAAATAATGTTGTCAACAAAACACTAAACCCTAAACTCTAATACTAAATCCTAAACTCAAATTCTAAACCCTAAATCCTTGGGTAAACCCCTAAACCCTTGGAAAAACACTAAACATGTTGTCAACAAAACACTAAACCCTAAACTCTAATCCTAAACCCTAAAACCTTGGGAAAACCTTAAACCCTTGGGTAAACCCTAAACCCTTGGGTAAACCCTAAACTCTTAGGTAAACCCTAAACCCTTGGAAAAACACTAAACATTTGGATAAATTCTAAATTATAAATCTTAAACACTAAACTCTAAATCTTAAAAATAAATATTTTTTTAAATAATATTTTTTTAGAACTATTGTTATTTTTATTTATTTAATTTTTAATTTTTTATTTTAAAACATAATATAATTTGGCAAGTTATTTTGTTTCCTTAATTAAGAGATACTAGATTTAAAATGACAACTTTCTATTGGTTGGTGAACCTAGGGTTCAGGTGAACCCAAGAAAAAGTCTAAAGTTTAAAGGATAAAAATTAAATTTTGAAGGATGGGAGAACAAGCCTTTAAAACTCCCAACACCCGCTCCTCCGTGCATGCAAACTACAATTAATTAAGTGCATGCCTCTTCTTTTCAATTCATTTCGTACTATGACCTTTAACTCGAGAAACTGAATTATATATTTAATAAAAATGACTGTCGCAGGAAAGGAAGAAGGATTCTCATCAATATATATAATCGTTAATATGTAGAAGATTGCAGCGTCGATTGAGACTGGTTGTTTCTTCTAGAAGATGTGGTTAGGTATGTGTTTGAATTTGCCATTGAAGAAGGAAAGACTGGAAAGATTCGAGAGATGGAACGTTGTAAAATAGGGATATCGAAGGAGAGCGTATATTTTAAGATTTTGAAATTTGAATAAATGAGCTTATTATGGGCCTTAGTTTCAAACACCGGTAGGCCCATATTGAAACCCATCTAATATGGCGGACCGTTGAGAGTGAAGTTAAATCGTACGGTTGAGAGTTGCGTGAAAAAGTGCAGGACCGTCCGATTGAAGTATCCAACGGATCAACAAAAGATCTCATAGCGGCAGGAGCCCGATTGCCAACGAAGACATACTTCTCGTCTTTATCGTTCTTCTTAGGAAGTGGTGAGATTCTTAGATTAGCATGTCTTTTTTTCAATTTCTCTAATCTCTAGATCGCGAATTTGCTCTTGTTCGTTCTCATTTTGTTTAAACTATCTTGTTTTTGCAATTTTGTGAGTTAGGGTTTCAAGTTTCCTCAATCGTTCGTTGAATCTACATGAAAGCGCTTGACTCCGCGTGAAACCGTCGTTGAGGTACTTGAACTTCTCTGTCTTTTGCTAGAGTTTGCATCGTGCTTTTAGATTTGGGGGTATTTGATGTTTATTCATGGATCGATCATATAAAGTGAACAGATTGAATGATTACTTTAATTAAAAGGTTGGTGCGAATATGTATATTCACAGAGATTTTGGGTTGTTTTGAGTTCTAATAAGTCTGTTCTTTTAGATGTTTGCAACCGTAGAAGTAATAAGGTCTCTCACTTTAGCCTCTCTATGTATTTTGTTTCTTTTCTTCAGTATGTGTGAAGCCATAACAACTGAAGATAAGTTTGAATCTGTGAGCCGAACAGCCGAAGCAACAAAACAGATAAGCTCTTTTTTTTTTTTCTTGATCCTTTTAATAAGATTTTCAAAGGTTTTTATCCAATCCAAGAGATGAGCCTTTTTGCTTTGGTTTTTATCAAAACAGAGAAGCTTTGTTTTGGTTTTTCATCAAACCCCAAAAAGGATCATAGGCAGACACTAATCTGATAGTGTGCTGACAGATTCTTATTTGGGGACATTGTCCCGTTGCTGAAGCCTAGACCCATAGAAATTTTTAAATCATGGCCCCAACAACTATTGGTTGGTGGTAGTGCATGCCTAAAAAATGGGGACATTGTCCGCTTGATGGTTGGTGGTAGTGCAAAAGATGGAAAGTATGACATACTTTAGTTACCCACGGCTTTTACATAAACAACAACAAACAACTTAAGAAAAGTTTTTAGACAGAGACTGAGATGGTACCCACGGCTTGATACTGTTGGATGGAAATGTTCCGTGGCTTTCAAAATAGTCTTTAGACAAAAAAGACTATCAAACATTGGATGGATGGATGGATCAAACGACCCACAAGTCCACAACTTACCAAAAAAACACACAAAGAATGTGAATGTTGGATGGATTAAACGACAAACAATACAACATAAAGACTGAGAATGTTTGGATGGATAAAATGAGAAAAACAAAGACTGAGTTACCCACGGCTTATAAAGGTTTTAAACAAAGACCTTGACTTCTATGAAGAGTCTTTAGACAATATCTTACCCACGGCTTATGAAAAGTTTTTAGACAAAGACTTTGACTTGCTTGTTACACACGGCTTATGAAAAAGTCTTTAGAACAAGTAAGTTAAAACAGCTTTATGAAGAGTCTTTAGACAATACTACTGCCCACGGCATTACAAAGGCTTTTTTTAGACAAAGACTCAACTCAACTTGGACAATACTACTATTACCCACGGCTTATAAAAGGTCTTAAAGATAGAAATTATGAACCCTTTAGACTTCTAAGTTTATTTGATGTGAAAACGACTAAATGTGGATGAAAAAAAAAAACTGCATGCGGCTTAGAAAAGTCTTACACAAAGACTATGTTTGTTTGAGTTGTTGTACGGTGAACACGACCAACAACTTAAAACAGAGACTTTGAACCAAAAGGCAAAAACCATATCTGTTCTTCAGTAACCACAAGGCTTCAGAGAAAGACCAACGGCTTAAAAGACGAATAATATGAAAGAAAAACAGACTCTTTACTTCACCACAAGCCTCAACAAAAGGTATTTTGACAAAGACTACATGTCAGTGTTTAGCTTGTTGGATGGAAAAAAAACGACCAACGGCTTAAACTAAGTATTAAGACTTGAACTATGAACCGAAATTGAGTTGGAAAAATGACTAACAGCTTGAACCAAGTCTTATGACAGAGAGTATGAAGTGGAAAAATTTCTCAAATACTGTTACCCAAGACTATGAATGGAATATAAAAAAAATCTTTATGAGAATCAAAAACAGATACCCAGAGCTTTGAAAAGTCTGTAGACAGAGATTCTTTGGGGACATTCATGTCACAACTATTGGTTGGTAGTGCATGCCTAAGCAAAGGATGGAAAGTCTTTAGACAGACTTTGATTGTACCCACGGCTTAGAGAACTAACAAACGGCTTAAGAAAAGTCTTCAGACAGACTTTGATTGTACCCACGGCGTGCAATAAGATTTTAGACAAAGACTGTCTTGAAAACGTCTGATGAAGAGTCTTTAGTCCATATCTACCCACGGGTTAGGAAAAGTTTCTATACAGAGACTTTGAGTTTCTTGCTACACATGGCTTATGAATAGTCTTCAGACAAATAATGATTTTAAAACGGCTTACTGAGAGTCTTTAGACAATATCTACCCACGGCTTACGAAAAATCTTTGGTTTTAAGACAAAGACTTAACCTAGACATACTATACTACCCACGGCTTTATGAAGAGTTTTCAGACAAAGACTGTTGAATCTTAAACAGATTTATTGCCACAGCTTAAAAAGTCTTCAGACAAATACTAAGGGTTAGTTTTGGACTTTGTGGATAGAATGGAGAAAACGTCATAACAATACCAGTACCCACGGCTTCAAAGAAGTTTATACACGAATCCAATGAATTGGTTTTGGAGTTGATATGAATCAAAATCAGACTCCTTACATCACCACAAGCCTATTTAGACAAAGACTATATGTCAGTGTTTAGCTTGTTTGATGGAAAACGACCAACACAGAGTGTATGAACCACACATTGAGTTGGTTCTTCTGACTTGTTGCTTGGGAAAACTCACCAATGACTTAAGACAGAGACTATGAACCAAGTCTTACGGCTTATATGAATTTCTCAGATACATAAACCTAAGACTTTGAACAGAATAGAAAGACTTTTAATGATAACTGAAAACAGATATCATAACGTGAAGTAAAGACTAATGAATTCTGTTTTTTTCTCAGGTATGCATGTGCTTCAGAAGGTGCTCATTTTAAGTGTAGCAGGTTTCTTTGTAATTATGCTTTCTAAATTTCTCAGGTATGTATGTGTTTTTCAAACTTGTTTGTAATTTAGTTGATGAAAGTCACAAGAAGGAGACACATACATGTAAGTAAAGACTAGTTTAAATTGTTTAGGTTTGGGCTTGCTTGTTCATTATCTCGTTGATGCCAAGGTTCTGTTCAGGTATATGCTTTTCTTGACTTTTTCTCTTCTGAAAATTTATAAAGTAGTTAAGTGATGTACACGTAAACTAAAGAAACTGGAGAAAAGTAACTGAAATGTTTTTCTTAGAAAAAATAACATTTTGTTTGTGTGTCAGTGTTTGTAATCCCTAATTTTGTGAAATGAATGTATGTTGGAGTCTCTTGGAAATCAAAGTAAGTGAGAGACTCCTGCATATTGTGGTGGTAGTTTAAAAAAAAAAAATTATAATGTTTCTCTTTTGTGTTATACTCCTAAAATCCAGTGATCATTCTAAAACAATGTTAGTAATCTCTTTATAGTTTGGCGCTTAGAGTTACTTATAGATCAACATATGTGAAGACTGCAGATTGTAGTATTATTTTCTTTGGATATTGAATGTTTGTGTGTTTGTGTGTTTGTGTACGGACATTACCCTCTGTGATCAGTGTAAACATGCGAAATGACATCTTCACATTTATGCATTTAACGCTGCTGATTGCTATGTTAGATTCGAATTGTATATGTTTGTATTTCCATTAGCTTTGGTTTGGTGCTTGTGAAATGGTTGTGCTTTGGAGTCTATTGTAGATCAATGTAGGTGAGAGACTCCTGCAGATTGTGGTGGTAGTTTCTTTGAATCTTGAATGTTTCTGTTTTGTGTTATACTCCTCCTAACCCTCAGTGATCATTCTAACAGTGTTAGTAATTTCTTCAGTTTGGTGCTTGTATGTATTATAAGGTCTCTCATTTTATGAAATAGATGCATATTCAAATCTCTTCTCTTGTCAATCAACATGTGTGAAAGACTGCAGATTTTGGTAGTAGTTTCACTGAATCTTGATTGATTATGTTTACTTTTAGGCGCATAACTCTCTGGTGATCATTATAAACATGTGAAATGACATCTTCAGAATTTTGCATTCTACCTTGATGATTACTATAACTATGTTAAATACTATAAATTGTATATGTTGACTTGAAGTTTCCCTGCTATGGTACTTGTGTTTATCCCTTGGTTTTTGAGTCTTGACAACATTTCTCTCATTTATGTAGTTTCCTTGAATCTTGAATGTTTATGTTTTGTGTTATGCTCCTAACGCTTGGTGAGCATTCGAAACATGTTCACATTTTCTAGAATTGTGCATCATATGCCGACGCTTACATGTTACATTCTATAAATTATACATGTTGAATTTAATTTTTACATTTTCTAGAATTGTGCATCGTATTAAGCATGGAAACCTATTGAATCAATATGTGGAGTTATTAGAATGTGCAACTGATCATTCTCGAGTTTTTATTATTGATAGATGTCACATTCAAGATATTAGTCGTATCTAAAATCTATATGTAATCATGTGAGTAGGTGTTCTATCATATTTACATATTGAAACAATATACATTATTACAAAATTTTACTATATATATTTAAACTTTTAAGTCTTAACCCCCCCCCACCCCACCACAAACAAAATCTTCCTTTTCCGATTAATAACCTAACCATTTTTTTTTAATAACCTAAACATAAAGTACATTTAGTTGAATATTTATTCAACTTATGTCTCCAATCTTTACAAGCAGCTAAAGTCTATCTTTCTCATTGATATGAGAACAAACCAATGTACTGATCGTACTGCCAACTTATCTTCATGTGATTAAAGGGTATCAACTTACTGATCGTACTGCCAACTTATCTTCATGTGATTAAAGGGTATCAACTTAGTGGACATCCGTTAAGGCAATGGCATGACACTATGGGACGATCGTTACGGCACGTGGACATAATTTAATTACCAGAATAAAGTCTGGTATCTTTTCTTTGTTTTTATTTTCACTGATAATGTTTTGGAAGTGATGGATATAAATGTTTGAAAAAGAAGATAAATGTACCAAGTAGAAGGATAGTATTTGCAGAGAGATAACTCTGTAAAGTTATAAAATCCCTACAGGATGATGAATTGATATGTGCCTCCAGAACAAAGCTAACAAGAATAAAATAAAAATAAAAAAAAAGCTAACAAGAATAGATCTTGCTGCTGAAAGAAGAGGCAATCTTTATATCCCAGAAACCAATCCACAAGCAAAGAAAGGAAAAAACTAACCCTAATTTCTCAACTCAGAAACATGTGAAGCCATCAAAACGGGAGCTAATCAGTTTATAGAACCGTTGTAATCGGATAAAAAAAACACTTACGATGACAGTGTATCATTATGGAATAGCATTAGTGCATATCTTTATATATAAAATAGACTTTCAATCCCTCCTGGTGATGCCAACAGGGACGACACGTCAGAAATTCGTTGCACGAGAGGACGACACGTGTCCGGCCAATGAAACACACCGTTTCATTTAATCCAATTCGGGATGGGCTTTCATTGTTTATTGCCTGTTGGGCTGTTAATTTGGACCCTCTTACATGATACATGAAGATCGTCTCTCTTCTCAGTGCGACGGCGAAGCGTGACGTCTGAGATTCCTTTCGCTGTCTGAAACGGTTCGACTAATCAAATCGAACTCTCATCTTCTTCTTTTATTTTCTCTTCTCTTCCCTCTAGAGTTTCAGGCAATTTCTCTTCCGCCTCCCTCCGTCGCCTTAAGAGGTTCTCAGTTTGATTAATTTCTCAAAATTATTATCCCGAATTGTGTCTGTGCTGGGCATGTCAATGTTCTTTCTTCTCGATCCTGTGATTTAACCTTTTAGGTTTACGATTCATAGAGCTTAATTAATTAGTATTTGTTTCACTGGTAGATTGCCTTTGTTGAGTTTGTGTAATCTATCATTAATTGGGTTAACATTACTCTCTTTGCCCTATTCTTTCGCTTAAAAATCTGAACTTTGAGAGCCTTTGTGACTGCTTGTGCAGGATGTTAGTTGGGTTCAGAACATCAGATATTTTGGTTCTAGATGTCTGGCAACAAAGATGGATGATTGGGGTAAGATGTATACATTAACTATTCTTTATATATATATATATATAGATACTGACTACTTTCGGTTAGTAATCAGCCCTCTTGGAGCGAGCAGTACGTGTACGAGACGCTCTTTGTGGTGTTAGCTGAGTTTGAAGAGCGATGCAAGGAGCCGGAACGTGCTAGGTTTATCTACAATTTGCTCTTGATCATATTCCTACAAGGAGAGCTTAGGATTTGTATAAAAAGTTTGTGGCGTTTGAGAAACAGTATGGTGATAAGGAAGGGATTGAGGATGCCATTGCTGGGAATAGGAGGTTTCAGTATGAAGATGAAGTGAGGAAGAACCCTTTGAACTATGATTCTTGGTTTGATTACGTTATGCTTGAAGAAACTGTGGGGAACAAAGATAGGATAAGAGAGATCTAGGAGAGGGCTATTGCTAATATTCCAGCTGTTGAAGAGAAATGATACTGGCAAACACACATCTATCTCTGGTGAGTTTATTCTTTTTCAGTTTGGTTTTGGCAATAATGCATAATCGATTTAGCTAGAATTAGAATATTTACTTCTTATGTAGTTATGTGAATCATGCTTTGGATAAGAAGGTTAATTTTTTAAACTGAGTTGTTAGAGTTTGATCATGGTTTGCATAATTAGTTTCTTTAACAGTGAAAGCTATTATTGTTTGTCTTTTATTTGCATATTTGGTTCTGCGATTTTGAAATAATGCAGAATTATTTTAGAATGTTGGGTTCATGGTTTGCGTAAAATGTTGATCATGCTACGCATAAGAATGTTAATATGGGTTTGGGTTTGGTTGACTTAGTCAGTATTAGCTCTCATTGAGTTTTAAGCTGCACATTGAGGTCACAATTAATTTATTGAAATAGATTGTTGCATTACGTGGAAAGCTATTGTTGTTTGTTTGTCTTTTATTAGCATATTTTGATCTGCGATTTACTGAAATTGACACTGATATAACTAATTGTTGTAGGATTAACTATGCATTGTATGAAGAGATTAAAACGGAAGATGTGGAGCGTACACGAGATGTATACTGGTACGCCAAAGCCTACCTGTTCTGAAACTTGTGAAGTTACTTTCATTTGTGTTTCACTCTAGCAGTTTAGTCTGACTGTTTGTATTCATCTTACCAAACATTACATAGAATGTCTTAAGCTTATCCAAATTTTTCTTTGCCAAAATATGGTTGCTTGCTGCTCAGTTTGAAATCCGGCAATTGAATCTCGCCGGTGCTCGGTAGATATGAGGAAACGCTATTGGGAAAGCTCCAAAAACTAAGGTAAGCATGAAATGTGCTTGAACGTTATATGTTTCATTGCTCTCATTTAACGTACTTATTTTTGGTTATATTTTTCTTCTGTAAACAGATATTCAAGAACTACATTGAGATTGAGCTCCAGCTGGGAAACATAGATAGATGTAGAAAGCTTTATGAGCTTTATCTTGAGTGGTTTCCAGAGAATTGCTATGCTTGGAGCAAATACGCTGAGCTAGAGAGGTCTCTTGCTGAGACTGAACTAGCTAGAACTATCTTTGAGCTTGCAATATCTCAGCCAGCACTTGACATGCCCTAACTGCTATGAAGGTAAAATATTCAGTCCAATAGATTCAAAAAAGTAAAATATTCCTCAGACTTTTGAATCGCTTGGATCATTGAATTTTTTTTTTTTGTGTGTGTGGCAGGCGTTCATGATATCAAAAGGAGAATCGGAAAGGACACGAGCTTTATATGAGCGACTATTGGACCGCACAAAGCATTACAAGGTATGGCGGTGTGGGTTTGGTTTGCAAAGTGTGAAGCTTCTGCTGCGGAACAAGAAGAAGACGAGGAAGAGGAAGACCAAGAAAAAATAGATGCTATTGAACTCAACAAAGAGTGCATCAGACGTACAGGTAACATTATAACTACATGTTATAAGAATTTTGATTATAACCTTGAGACATGTATTAACTGTTAAGAGGGAATATTCAGTGCAGAAAAATGTATCAATGGATCAGCTGCAATCACCAATTTATATTAAAATGAACAGGGGGGGGGTGCTTGATATTTTTGTAAACGATGGAGGCTCCATCATGGAGAATCGGGGATGGTCTCTCAAGTGGTATATGGAGCTACACAATGTCTTTATAAATTAATCCAACTCTCAGAACAGATTTTTTTTTTCGATCTCAACAATTTTATCATGCATTTTTCTCTGTTTTTCAATAAATTTTGAGAGCTCTGCAAATCTGTCGAGAACACTTAGCAATTGTAAAGGAGATTCCTTTTATTCATATTTGATATCGTGACATCCTTTATATGTAACAACATAGTATATGGCCAAATACTTATCAAGGTTACAAACATCCAACTTGAATAGAAAACACTTAACTCAAAATTTGTATTTATAAAAATTTGTAAATAAATTAAAACGCTTCAATTTATAAACCACTTTCTACTAACAAATTCATGATAAAGTACAAGATGTATCATGAATGGTTATTCGATTGTTTCTTATAAACTTTAATTTGAGATATGAGATTAATACGTAGTGTACAAATTAAATAGGATAAAAGTAATCACTGTTTTGTTAAAATGTATGAAAAAAAAATATAATTGTAGGATTATATTGACGCTTAAAATTTCTAAAATAAATAGATAAAATTGTTGTAAAACAATTATGAATCTTAATACTATTTTTAGTTAGAGTAAATTAAAAATTAAAACATAAATTTTCCTATTAGTTTATTCACATGCCCGCCCGTAGGGTGGGTTTACCCTAGTATATTATATACAGAGGCGGCTTCAAGTGTTCTGTTTAAAACCCTAATGTTCCTTGTGGGTAACGCTTAAGAGGCCATAAATGGGCTTCACCAGTTAATAAAAATTATTATGTATTAATAAAAATTATTAAAAGCTTAAACCGGATTAAGAAACCCGATTTTGTTACAACATGAAATTAACAGAGACAAAAACAACAACAAAACAAAAGAAACAACAGAGCAAAAAATACAGAACAAGAAACAAGAACACAAAAACACAAAAACAAAACATAGAGCTCTCGTGTGTGGACACATTCACCAGAGATTATTCATAAAAACGAAGCCTTGGGACCAGAAAGAAAAACAACAACAGAGTCTTGAAATTACAGACTTATTACAGTCTCAACACATCCTTTCACTTCTTCAATAGATTCCTCGAGAAAATCCTTTTGCAATAAGGATTATTACGCAGAATCGCATGTGGTCTTATGACTTCCACTAGTGAAGCATGAAGTGGACCCTGTTGATATGTTCAATCCCGGTTTAAGTTCCTTCAAACCAAACCAAAAGAAAATTAATCAAACTTGGTACGTAATGTCTGTAGTACCTTAGTGGCAGCAAGAGCGGCTTGGATGACGAAATTAGCGTAAGGGTCTTGAAGAAGGTGATCAAAGTGAGGAACTGAGACAAGCTCACGCACTATCTGTGGACGACTCTCGGGACAATGCATGAGGCATCTTTCCACCATGTGGCTACTGAACTTCTGCATGGAAAGTTGTACGTAATGCCCTTTTAACTGACTCAACATCATCGCTACGGCCGAAGGTATCCTCAGCTCTATAACGAACTGTACTGCGTAGTTCCTACACAAAAAAAAAATATCGATCATGCAAAAAGAGTATGTGTGTTCCTTTGTGTAGTGAGATCAATTTATTTATACCCAAAGGGGTCTTGAGCAAGTAGGAGACTATTTCTAGAGATTTCACCGATCAGCTTCTCTCGTTGTTGTCTCATTGAATAAGCAATGCATTTTTGGAGTACACAACATCCATGTCGATGTGTTGCGATTTCAGTGCAGAACTTGGTAGCTGCGTCAAAGATAAACTGTCGAGAAACAAAAGGAAATAAAGTTTAAATTAGGGTTTTTAGTGATAAATCCCCTCAACTAAAGATTTTTCGTAAAAAATTTCCCCAACTTGTTATCTTGTAATTTAACCCCTCAAGTTCTATTCCGTTAGATTTTGTTATCCTCCGTCTATTGTTCCGTTATTTATGGACGGATATCGTTTACGCCGAGTTTCATTTTAGTGATGAATCTCCCAACTAAAGATTTTTTGAAGAAAATTCCCTCAACTTGTTATCTTGTAATTTACCCCCTCAAGTTCTATTCTGTTAGATTTTGTTACCTCGGTCTATTGTTCCGTTATTTATGAACGGATACCGTTTACACACAAATGCAAAGTTTCATTTAAACCTAAAAAAACATGTTTTCTTTTTTTAAATGTGTTTAGTCGAGTTGATTTTTATTTTTGTTCTAGTTTGGTTATGAAAATTTAATTTGTAAAACATAAAAGAAATCTTTGTTCTATTTTTTGTTCTATTTTTTTGTTCGATTAGAGAAAATAGCATTGACTTTACACATAATTTTTGTTCTATTTTTTTTGCCCACCCCTAATAAAACTGAGCATTGAAAAAGACCATAAATAGAGACAAGACAATGTTAATTTTTGTCTAAATTAGCGTTATCTTTTTCAATGCTCTGTTTTATGGTCTTTTATGGTCTTTGCATTGCTATTTTGGAACACCTAACTTTCGATTTGGGATTTTGAGCTTCATTGTCTGCTCTATTTCATTTAATAAAGAAAACATGTTTTATAGTTTAAATGAAACTTTGGGTTTGTGTGTAAACGGTATCCGTTCATAAATAACATAACAATAGACAGAGGTAACAAAATCTAACAGAATAGAACTTGAGGGGTTAAATTACAAGTTAACAAGTTGAGAGAATTTTCTACGAAAAATCTTTAGTTGGAGAGATTTATCACTAAAATGAAACTTTGCGTTTGTGTGTAAACGGTATCCGTGCATAAATAACAGAACAATAGACGGAAGGTAACAAAATCTAACGGAATAGAACTTGAAGGGTTAAATTACAAGATAATAAGTTGGGGGAGAGTTTTAAGAAATATCTTTAGTTGATGAGATTTATCATTAAAAACCCTTTAAATTAATATATTTTTAAAACCATAACGCGAGGTCAAAACCATCTTAAATTAACATTTTTTTGGTGAGTATCCAGAACTTTTTAACCGGGCTAGAATATGGGACCTCTTAGATCCCTATTAGGTAGAGGCAGACTTCTTCAGTGAATGGGGTGTCATGTGATGACACATCTTTATTGAGTGTATGTTAGAAAATCAAGAAATCTGTAGCAGTCTTGGTAAAATTTGTTCAATGACCCCTCTAAAAAACCAGGGACTGCTATTAGGTGATCCAAGAGTTGTATCTACTATGTCAACTCCTAGTTAGGTTTTAAGCTAATGTACATGATCTTGAGATCAAGATTAAAAGAAAGTGATTTGACCTTGTTATCTTCAGTGCTTAGGCATTGCAAGCAACGTTGAATCACATGGTTGCCATTTAAATCCTTGATCAAATCAAGAAAGCCAGGTCTCAGCGCCGATTTCACAAGAGAAACTTGTTTTCCTGTCTTAATCGTTTCCACTAATCTCTGAACAACTCGAGTACTACAAAACAAAAAGGAACAAAGGTTATTACACGTAACCTAAAACATCACAATCATGGTCGGTTCTGATCACAACCGGATGAATCATTTGTTTTGGCTCATAAAATTTTAAGGTAAAGTATATTCATCAAATTGTCAAATTATTAAGATTAACATATAAATGTTCATGAATCATGACCCCTTAAATCTCAGATCCGGCTATGATCACAAGTAACATGTAATAGTTTTTTATTTTACCCGTATGCGTTGAGAGATATCCTGATAAGTTGACCAGGCTCAGCAGTAGCCACAAGCACAATCTGCGTCCTTTGTTCTTCATTACAAACATCTAAAAGCTTCTGCATCAAGTAATTCCCAAAAGGATCCATCATAAGCTCAACGACATGAGGAATAACCTCATTGAATATAACCAAGGCGTCAACAGGTGTTCCTTCATCGAATATCCTCTGCAAGAATCTACATCCGTGTTGGTCTTTAGCCATCAAGTACACATATCCCTGAACGTCACACACGTTAGGCAGACTAGTGCTTCCATGGTCAGAGATGAATGATTTGGTTCTCTGATGATCCAAGCTAAATGGCTCAGAGCCTTGGCAGAATAATGGCGACATGTCTGATGTTGCCATTGTTCTGTAGTAAGCCGAGTGTTCTCTACTTCCTCCTCCATTGATGTAAGGACTGTTATTACCAACGTTACTGTTTGAGTAGCTAGGCCAATCGAACTGGCGAGTGTTGGATATGGAATCTTGAGTTTGGTTCCCAAACGTGTTTCTCTTGTCGTAGTTTATGTTTTGGTCGGAATCTTGATTGTTGTTCAACCATGAAAAGCCTCGATGAGTCCCTGTCTCCTCGGTGATTTTCATGTGATAGAGATCTTCGCATAGACCCGTATCATCACCATGAACACTCTTCTCATGATCTTTATAAAGCAATGGCTCGTGATGATAAGTGGCGTGGTTGTGGATAGGGATGATCCCGTTGAACGGAGGTGAAGCGAAGGGAGAAGAAGAACTGTCATCGGAAGAAGAGAACCCGTTAGAGAAGGAACTCGACAGAGAATAATCCGACGACGAGTTTAAAGAGAAATCTCCATGAAAGTAGTTTTGTCGTAGAAGACTGAAGTTAGGTGATTGCGACGGTGTGCGTAGAGGAGACGAGGAAACATAAGCTTCTCGAAACTCACCCATCTTGCATAAGAGAGAGGTAGGAGGAAGATGATGACAACAGTTGGCTAGTTTATTTTGGTCTCTCTTAAAATGAAAGTGAAAGGTTCAAAACCACACAGTAGTTAAGGAGGAGGAGGTAGGGAGAGTGAAAACATTATTATTTTTTTCAAAGAAATAAAATAAACGTATATATCTCCTTAATTGTCTGTTTTAGCGTTATAATCGTTCTCTACTTACAGATTTGATGTAAAGACTAAATCAACAGTAACTGATTTAGAATAAAATCTTTATAAATGATCTTTTAAGGTTTTGAATCGGTCAAACTTACTTACATTTTCTAAACTTTATTTAATTAAGGCAACATTGACTATTTATTGAGTATTCCAATAAAAAACTTATGAGATTTATTCCTAAACAAACTATGCGGTGATATCTAATCTATTAAAATAGAGTCCTACTTTTTATCTACTTACAAAGGTTGTCATTGACTTTTGGACCTATTCTAGCTTTTACAATTTATTATCCATACTCAATACAAAATATTCCTAATATTATCGAGTGACTTAATTCAAACCGACTTTAAACAAATCATACTTTGGTTATCTACTGAAAGCTAACAAATATAACTTTTAATCGTACCAATAGTAAACCGACCTTACACAAACAATACTAGCACAAGGCGCCTATTTCTCTGCTTGATCGCTTCAATACGTACAAGTAATATCAGGTCAATATAAACCTCATAATTGCTCATCTTCAGTTTACGAATTGCACATGCAACATACCATAACCAAATCAATTCATATCAATACATATTTGTCCATATTTCATCATACTAAACATTTTAACAATCTCTAGAAGTAGACTTACGTTTGGTATGAATAATAAACCGAATTGTTTTATTTCCACATCATATATCACCAGTGAAGCTTGAATGTGAGGCCTTTATCTAAACCGAAATCGTTTGTTCCTCTGTTACATCTACTTAAATTTTCATTATGTTGCCTGCCATTATGAACATAACATAGTCAGCAATGAAGCTTGAATGTCTAATATCCACAATCATGTAAGCCAAATATGATCTGTTTCATCTTTACATTTCAAACAAACCTTTGTAAATAAGACAATTCTTTATATTTTCGTTTCTATTCATACACATTTTTAAGATTGCTTAAGTCATAAATTTAGATGAAAATTACTGTGAGTTTAATAAAAATGGTAAATTGATATATATTGTATTTTCAAAATTTCAAAATATTTATATCTAATAAAGATCTACATAAAATCAGCTTCATCAAAATATTTCTTACCTCAAAAAAAATGGATTTGATCAAATCTACAAAACCTAATCTTCAGGACCGTAAATATTTAAACTATTAAACTGTTAAATTTTAGTAGTATAGATTAGCTATTTTTAAGATTTCTTCCCTTATAATTTGATTTTGTCATCTACCAACTTCCCATCTATATTCTTTAGTTTTGATATAAAAAGTAAAATTTTTATTTTAAAGATTTTATCCGTTTATGTGTTGACTTCGTTATGTAACAACTTCCCATATATATTACTAGGATTTGATATCTTAACTTTCTTAAAACTGAAAATGAATACGCCTAGCAACCTCTACGGAAATATTATACTTAATGGTTAGTTTAAGAGCAGGTCAATTTAAGTGTCTTAGGTAAAGATGATAACCTTTAAATTTTTTTGCCAATTGACATAGCAAACCTCATGCATCTCTTGAGAAACAAAAGAGTTATAAGAAGATCAATTGATTACGTAGATAGTTTGGAAACCACAGTTTCGATCGGTCCATCAAAAAAGAGAGAGAGAGAAACAAAGAACTTTATTTGTGTTTTCCCTTTACTTTTCAGTTTTCACCGACAGAAACAATTTTTTTAACAAAAGAAGTTGTTGAGCTTACAAATTTTTTTTCCTTCCCCGACAAAAATCTGTTACAAGTGTGAGCTTAATTTTGTTTCTTTGTCAAATTACTGTGTTTAAATAATGGGCCTAATCCATAAACGAATTTAACTAGCAAATTGATGATCTTAAAATTCTATCCATTGATATTTTCTGGCCAAATGTATTATAATATTTTTAACAAAAAATGTGATATAAGAAAATCCCATAAATTTGTTAATTATATTTAATAAATTATATATATATATATATACATTCTTTAAAAATGTTAATCTTAATGTTTAATAAGATATATATCTAGAACACATTTAAGCACATATATTTTTTTAAATACACTTTGATAATTACAATGTTAAAATATGCAAAATTAAAAAAAAATAAATTTAAGAAAATTTAAATTTTTTAATTTAAGGAAAATAATATCACAATTAATCGTCAAGTTAAACCATTAAATTACTATATGAAACATTTACATTGTAAACTAATACTATAACACAAATCAATTCAATATACATAAAAAAAAATATTATATAGATGTCAAATATATATATATAACAAAAAATATAAATAAAAAATTTGATAAAACAATATCCGCGCATAGCGCGGGTCAATATCTAGTTAATGCTTATACACGAGGATATTTGGGTTTCGATCCCCGGAGAAGATAGAGTTATACGAATTAATGAAAAAAAAGCTTACAAGAGATCTTCAGCATGGCTCAAGAAGTACCGTCAAGCGTGGATTTCACAAGACGGCTCAGATGATCCAGTTAGACGTAAATCCTCGTATAATTGTCGGCTGTAAAATCGTCTGTAACATTTACCAACGTTAAAAACAAAAAAAACTATGTGGTGATATTTGATGTAATGTAGCTTGTAATTCTATTAATGTGTTACGTATCCAAAATTTTGTTCAAATGTTTGCTATATCATACTTTTTAATAAACGCAACTATTCTTTGTATAACATAAATATTTAATATTCCCATTTGCAATTTCTTGTAAACTATAAGATTCTTCTTAACATTTACACCCAAAAAAAAGCCTATAAGATTCAATCTTATCGCAAGTTTCAAAGTGATACAGACATAACCGTTTGTTGTGGTAAGGTGTTGCTGAGAGTATGTTAATCGAAGATATTGTCAATGTAAAACCATTTGTCATCGAAGTGTTATGGAAATAGTTCTTCGTGAAATTATGTACCAAATAATTTATCCAAAGACTTATTATCGAGAGGTTCACCAACCAATAGGATTGTGTTATTTCATATTTGATATCTTTTAAAAAAAAACAAAATATCGTCAAATTATATTATCTTTTTAAAATTAAAAGGTAAAAATAAATAAATAAAAAATAGTAGTAATTACCAAAAAAAATATTTTTAACATCGTCAGCAAAACATTAAACCCTAAATCATAATCCCTAAACCCTAAATCCTAAACCTTAAACCCTTGGGTAAACCCTAAACTCTAGGATAAATCTTAAACTCTATGATAAATCTTAAACTCTAAATCAAAATCACTAAACACTAAAACACTCAAGGGTTTAGGGTTTAGGGTTTAGGATTTAGGGTTTAGAGTTTTAGGGTTTAGTGTTTTTATTTAGAGTTTAGGATTTATCCAAGAGTTTAGGGTTTACCCAAGGGTTTAGAGTTTACCCAATGGTTTAGGATTTAGGGATTAGGATTTAGGGTTTAGTGTTTTACTGACGACGTTAAAATGATTTTTTTAATTTTTTTTTCTGTAGCTGCTATTTTTTTTTACTTTTTTATTTTAAAAACATAATATAATTTGATAATATTTTCTTTCCTTTTTTAAAAGATATCGAATTTAAAATAATGAAATCCTATTGGCTGATGAACCTAGAGGTTGAACCCAAGAATAACTCTTATGCAAATTGCATATGTTAGTAAATAGTTTGTCAACATTTGTAAAATGTATACAATAATGTACCTAACGTTAAAATATATATATGGCCAGCCGCCTGATTACGGACTCTCGGTAGAATTGCCGACTTTCAGTGGGAATTTCAGCTCTCGGAAACACATATCGTTTGTTAAATAAAATGCAAATACGATTGTAAAATAACATCTGATATTGTATATATGTACTATATTTTATATATGTGATTCCAAGAGAGAAATACAGAAGATATAAAAAAGCAAATAGCGATTCCAAAGTGACTTGGTTTTCAAAGCACGATTGTGATGCGTGGAAGCTAACAAGAGGTCCCTCGTTTCTTACTCTTCATCTTCTTGGAAACTAACTACTCTTTCCTATTTTTAGAACTAAAGGATCTTTTCCTTTTTGCAAAGTAGCAAAAGCATCGACCATCTTCTCTTCATTTTCCAACAAACTCTCGTCGTGTTTTGAGGTTTTTAATCATAAATAAAGTTCTGCGTCGTGAATCATGTGTATGTGGTAACCCCACATTGCAATATCACAGTAACTTCATAAATTTTTAAGACAACAAATCTTTCAACTCAAGCAACATCCTCTGTCCTTTTAGAGCTTGTTAAAGGAGATACATTAGAAAGCCCTAAGACCTTTAAAACACAACTGAATAATAGTTATTATATCACCATAACCAAAATAAACCAACGAAACTGCATAATACAAATCACACTTTTGACCTGAAAGCGTATGAGAGATACCAACAAGAACACACACCGATAAATCGCGGTTTTTAAAAAGAGTTAAGAGGATTCTAAACGAGAGCAATGCTTGTCTCACCACCTGGTGGTTTACGCACACCGCCTAGATAGTCTCTGGACTCTACCTTCCCATCTGCAAATATGTTGTTCCCTCCTATCTCCTTTAGCTTGGCTTCACTCAGCTGCTTTTCGCCACAAGATGACGTACCATCTCCCTTGAATATATCATTCCCTGAGAGCTCTGCAAACTTCTTGTCATAAATCTTCTTCGCCGTCTTCACAGATGAGTCTTCTTCACCAGACTAGTGAACATAAAAATTCTCAATTAAGCTATATATAACAATATCAAGAGTTGCTTAGAGAAGTCAAGTTCTTACGGTTTGAGATTCAGCTCCGAGGTTGAAGTTGTCCTTAAGAGCCAAAGCTCGAGTGGCTCCGGACCGAGGTTTGATCTCAGGTGGTGGTGCGAAGATGTTCTGTCCGCTGATCTCTTTGTACTTAGCATCAGAGAGCTGCTTCTTCAGATTAGAAGCCGATTCGCTCTCCATTGTCCCACTAAGCTCTCGCTGTTTAGCAACCTCAGGTAAAGTAATAGGCTTTTTAGGAGACAAGTCCTCCTCTTCACCAAATGATATATGGCTTATACCACTAAGTGCTTGCTGAAAAGAGGTTTAAAATCAAAGTGTTAAACATTACAGAACATCACATGATTCTAAAAGAAGTTGATTAATAATACCTGATATACCCTTCCACTTGGAGCACTAGAGAGCTCTGAAGCATCATCTTCTTGGTTACGAGCAAAGATCCCACTCCCAGTTATCTCCTTCATCTTATGTTCTGAGCAAGGCTTCCTAAATGCAAGACAAACAACAGTTTCACAAGTTTGACATCATCTCTCCAAGCTATGCAATGAATCTCAGTGCCATAGTCCAAATATTAAGAATTTTTCAAAAATATTTACATAAATTATTGTCTAAAACTTTAAATTTTTAGATATATGGTCAAATTTAGAGCTTTTACTTTCAAAAAAAAAACTTCAAAACAAATATAAATAGAGTTATTAATACTTTTATAACTATTTTAAATAAAATTTCCCAAATTGTAAATAATTCCCAAAATCTAGTTTATTTTTAAAATTACTTCATTACATGGCTAAATCTACTATTAATATTATTGAGACGGCACTGATGAATCTATACAATGCAAATCATCAAGAATCCATTAAACAAGGCACATCCCCAAGATGAATCCAAGGTAGAAACTAAATTTGCCAGGAAATCAAATTAGAAAACCAAATGATAAAGGAGGAAACTTTGTAACCTTCTGTTCAAGCTCTCAACTTCTTCATCAGTGACTTGACCTCCAAATACAACTTTGCTAACCCCATCAGATGGCTACACACAACAGACAAAACCCATAAGAGGCAAAACTGAAAAACAAGAGAGGAGGGTAATAGAAAGTGATGAGCTTTGTGTACCTGGTGAGATCGAACGGCGGAGCGAGCGGCGGAGGAAGGAGAATCCGACGGTGGAACTTCCGACCAAGTGAGTAGATCTGCGGTGGATGTGTGTGGCTTTCTCACTGGAGTGGTTCTCTCCATATTGTTTTTTTAGCAGAATCTAAAGGCTGATGCTTTTTTTTTAAAAAAAATTCTCGCGAAGAAATGAAGAAGACGAAGAGGAAGAAGAAGATTACGCTTTACAACCCCCCTCTCTTTCTTCACAACCCCCCTTGAACTTCTTTCTCAATTCTCCGTGAAACGACGGTTTTGCCCTTTTCCTTTGATCCACTCACGGTCTCGCTTGATCTGGAAGCTTCTTCTTAAGGCTGTGTGTTGTTTAATTTGATTCAAAATTCGCTGTCCCGTTTTTTTTTTAACTTTTGCCATGAAAAAAAATGTAGATCCAAATATTTCAATCTTTTATATATGCAGATTTGTATATTTCGAACTATTATCGATGATGATTAATGTAAAATCTTTTACCTTTATAAGAATATAATTTATACTATTAAAAAAAATTTCTAAAAAATATAACACATAAAAAATATTTTCCATTCTAACTTTAATGATAATATGTAAAATTTGTGAATAATTTGCAAAATGAACATAATTTGACCAAAAAAATTCTGATCCACAACAGAGCGGATAAAGTGAGACATATTTAATCTGTTTTATATGCTTACTTTTACAGAAATCGAATGTAACGCTTGGGGAATTTTAACAAGTGTCAAATGAAGTTTAACAAATTTTACTTTCAAATTATATATAATTAGCAGAAAAATTAAAAATAATTGATCGGGTATGTTTTGGGGGGGGTAAAGAATAATAAGAAAGCACTAGAGTTATTCTTTACTCTGACACAACACCATGTGAAAGCCATCATAAAGACTTTTGCCAACGTTTTCTTAAAGCAGAGATCACGTGCTGTCACGTTTTTATTAGCTCACCAAATGCAACAATTTGAAACTAAAAGGATAAAAGGGTCATTAAAAAAGCCGAAATTTTATCCTTTAATTTGAAATTATTATCCGCAATTCATGACCCTGATTATTCGTAACAAATATTTAAATCGCGAGAGAGATCCTTTGTTTAAACGTTACAACGGATTCAAAAGATCGCTTGATCCTTACAATTATGCAAATTAATATTAAAAAACTTTATGGGCCTAAACTAAATTTGTTTGGGCTTGGTTGATAGTCTATTGGGCCTTTTTCTTTTACATAATTTCGATTAATTTAAATTTGTTTCAAATTTCGATTCGCAAGTGTTTTTGTGGTTCTGTTAGCGAAGCTTCGTGCTCAACAGGCAGCCACGGAGGTTTGAAAATGCCGATGACGGTTGTTCCCGGTCGATTTACGCCGGCGATTCTCTCGATTGGTTCTCGTTTACCTTCCTTCAAGTACGCTGCTCGAAGAGTCGCTGTTTTCGTTCCCAGATCAGCTGCCTCCATCTCCGTCGAGACGAACTCGAGTGTACGATTCCGTTCCACTTTTGATGAAGGAATCGGAATTAGAATCTGTTTGATGATGCGATTTGATTTGGTGTACTAGGTGGATTCTGTTGTGGAGAAAGAGAAGGACATTCTAGCTTGCCCCATATGCTATAACTCCTTAGCATTGATTAGTCAACCTAATGGATTAGTGTGAGAGTCATTACTCTTCACTTAGAAGTTTAATTAATGTTCAGTGTGATTGAGAAGGTTTGTGTTGTATTGGCTGCAGAGGATCTGCTGGTACTCAGTTACAATGCAATACCTGTAAAGGGAGTTACTCGGGTAACGAGACGCATCTTGATTTGGCTGTTGCTAGTGGAAGCAACCAATACACTGAACCAATGCCTCTTTCAACCGAGTTATTCAGGTTGACCATATGCTTTAACGTTAGGCTCTAAGTCTCTATAACTGAGTCTCTTTGGTGTTGTTGTTGATTTTATAGGACTCCGTTAGTTTCCTTCCTATACGAGAGGGGTTGGCGTCAGAATTTCATATGGGGTGGTTTTCCAGGACCAGAGAAAGAGGTGACGACGGGAAAGAACTCTCTCTTCTTTTTCAAAAGGGTATTTTCGTTTAACCTTGTATTCCACAGTTTGAAATGGCTAGAGAGTACCTGAAGCCTGTTTTGGGAGGCAATATCATCGACGCCAGTTGCGGAAGTGGGATGTTCTCGAGACTATTCGCTAAAAGTGAGCTGTTTTCTCGGGTGATCGCTCTTGATTACTCGGAGAATATGCTAAAACAGTGCTATGAGTTCTTAAACCAAGAAGAAAACCTTACTAACAAAGAGTTTGTACTTGGACCTTGTTCTTCCATTATTGTCTATGGTAACCACATGTATTGTTTTCTTTGACTCTCCTGTTGCTTTTTGTTTAGGAATGTTGTCCTGGTCCGAGCAGACATAGCTAGGCTCCCTTTTCTTTCGGGTTCAGTTGACGCTGTCCATGCTGGTGCTGCTTTGCATTGCTGGCCTTCGCCATCCTCAGCTGTAAAAGCCTTTTCTTAATCCAAACATTTAGCAAAAAAATACATACAACGTTTATGTGTCCCCTTTGGATCTTTCAGGTAGCTGAGATTAGCCGTGTTCTTAGACCTGGTGGAGTATTTGTTGCCACCACGTTCATTTATGATGGCCCTTTCAGTTTTATCCCCTTCTTGAAGAATCTTCGCCAGGTATACTTACAAGTTACAAGTATGTATATATGTTACGTTTAAGCATTATCGTTCGTGTGGTCGCTGATTATACCTTCTGGTGATAGGAACTAATGAGATACTCAGGTTCTCACATCTTTCTAAGTGAACGTGAGCTTGAAGATCTCTGCAAAGCCGGTGGACTCGTTGGCTTCACTCGTGTTAGAAACGGGCTATTCATAATGCTCTCCGCCACAAAACCCAGCAGATAAGCTCACAATCTTTCTGCTGTATAAAGTTATTAACATTGTAAAGAACATAATATTGAAACCTCTTGTAAAGCTATTTTGCAAATGTTATTATCTACTAGGTTTCTTGTGAAAACTCGATATCTATATTTGAATTTTCCGGAAGCAGTTCACGCATCTCAGAATCTATAAAAGCCTCCATCCGAGCACTTTCTCTGTCTAGAGGATACGTACGGTATAGAAAGGAGTAGATAAAGCAGCAAGCCGCCATTGGGATGCCTATAGATGTATAAAGAGCTTTTGCGAGCGACACTGCATTCTCTCTATCGGTTGCTATCTCTGCTGATCTTGATGAACCTTGAGGGATTGGCTTATAACCATAGACATGCTGCGCGAGGATTCCAACTACGGGAGGAGCAAACGATGACAAGATGGACTCGAAAGATTTGTCTAACGCGTAGACGCTTGTTCTTGACTTCTCCGGAACAATCTCTGCAAAGATCGGGCTGCAATACCGAAGAGAGTGTTACTTACAAGTTACAAGTAACAAGCGTAGTAGCGAGAAAAGAGCAGGTGGAAAAGAGTGTGTGTTTACTTGTTGGTAGCTGGAGCATTCCAAGAAACAAACAGACCCAATAGCACTAAGACCACACCATGGATTACACCTGTAGATGGATCGTCAGGTAAAAACAACAAGAGAATTGCAGCGAGCGGGATCGCTGAAGCTGAGCTAATCTGTGCAAGAATGATTCTTCCTGAGTTAGGAAGACGTGTCGACAGATAATCTCCCATTTTGCCACCAAATAACCCACCAAGAGAAGACGCAGCCACGAATAAACCCATCAAGACTGCAGTTTCCCCGTGAGAGAACCCGATAAGCTCCAACCACATAGGTGCAAAAGATAGAGCAGACCAAGGAAACGACCCGGTCACTCCCTGAGCAACAATGATCTGAAAAGAACGGATCTTTACAACAGTACCACCTTCCCTGACCAAATCCTTAACCTCCGAGCAAAAAGGTTTAGTTGAAACTCGATGAACATTAACACCATCCTTCACAAAGTGAGGGTCATTAGCGAAGAGTCTCACTAATACACCGACTATAACACTGATCACACCTACGATATGGAAAGCAACTCTCCAACCAGGTACACCCATGAAGGTTAATGGAGCTATCAAAACAGAGCAGAGACCGCCTATGATCGAACCGAGGTTTGCTGTTAGCTGTAACCATCCAAAAGCAGAGCCACGGTTAGCATCGTCCGTTGAGTCAGCAACAAGGGACTGAATCGCTGGAGCCACTAAGGCAAGACCAATCCCATTCAGAGCTCTCGATACTGCTACCTGCAGACACAACAGTAAAACTCATAACGTGTCTCACTAAGCCCAAACACAGTGGATCAGACAAAAAGACAGAACATGGAAGAAAGTGGAAGAGAAAGCGACAAGGAAAGTAGCAGCGGACCAGAGGAAAGCACCGAGAGCAATGACGTGAGCTCGGTTATATCGCATGGACATGTAAGCAGCTAATGGATAGCAAACGGCTTGAACCATGGATCGCAACAGTGTCAACGACCCGAGCCCGGTTGGATCCGTGTGGAGAGCTGCACCGACCTCTTTGTATACACCTGGGAGTAGAGACTCGTCGGCTCTCTCCATAATTCCGGCTAGATTAACCAGAATCAGCGTCACCGTCTCTGCCTTCATCTTCCCTAATATGCCTCGATCTTTTCTTCAGTTTGATTTTGGGTTTCTGAGGGAAAACATACAACTTGGGATGTGAAGCGAATGATCAATGTTGACGGTGAGAAGTAAACAGTCAATGACGTCGATACGTGGTCGCTCACGGTGGCGCGTGGAAATGGTCAAAAGATGTTGTAATGAAAATTTGTGAAATGGGGCCCACCGCTGACGTCTTGTATAAAACTGACGACAAGGCCATTTATATGGGCTTTGGCCCATTATTTCATAAGTTTTTCATATTTTCAAGTTTAAACTATTTAGGAATCGGTTCGGATTGGATTGTGTTCGACTTGTTTTGCTAATTAGGGTTGGAAACGTATCCTGCTAGTACTATCGCAAAATGAACAAAGATGATGATGAAGGAGAATTTGTTTATAGACATTTTACACTGTTCATATAGGTTTGTTTCTTGTGAATATTCGTCTACTCTTGACTTCTACTAATCATGATGTGTTTTTCTCCATTAACTCGAGGAAACTCGCATAATCATGGCTCACGTTGGTTAGTCGTTGATGTCATTATCAGCAAGAAGAAACTTGAAGTTGTGTCGCTAATTTCAAAATGAATTACATATCTCGATTATTGGCCATCATAACTGGACGACGTCATTTGAATATAATTTTATCATATGATTAACTATAATATGGTCCATTTATTGACCTCTTCAATGGTACATGCACCTAACGCATGATCAAACACCATATACAAAAAATTGTCTATAAAAATACTCTTTCCGTTTCTAAAAGATTCATGTTTTAGAGTTTTCACACTTTTTAATAAAACATATTAAAACTTAGTTATAAATGCATAGTTTTTTGTAATTTTATATTTCTTATATTTTTAAACCAATAAGATTTTAAGAAATGCAATTAATGTTCTTGAACTTCACAATTTTTCATTATTAGTTGACAAAAATTATATTGAAAATATAAAATATATATCTTTTTGAAACAAAATTTTTCTCTAGAATATGGATCTTTCATGAACAGAGGAAGTATGTATTAATGTAAGTAAACATAATATAAAAGCATGTACATATTTTCAGCATTACATTATAAACGTCGTGATGAAAAGAAAAAACACAATACTTGAGTTACCCTGGAAATTCAAGAAGCCCCCAAAAAAATTCAAAATTAATTATATAATGAAAATAATAGTAAAAAAGCTTAATCATATTTAAAAAATACGATGATTAACTGTGCGTAACAATAGAACTGGCAAAAGCTAGCTTTTCCAGCTCCGACTCCGAGACAGAGGATCTTGAACTCCTCCGACAATCCAAGTTTCCTTAGCTATGTCTGAAGAGAGTCTGTAATAATCGGTATCGTAACTCATCAACACTAACTCCATCTTCTCTTCCTCCATTAGTGATCTCAAATCCTTCTTATTCTTCTTCACACCCACCTCTTCTTCTTTGGTATCTTGCTCTGTTTTCACTTGCATTCTCTCTTCTAACCAACTCTTCGCCGGAGCCGATCTACACCTCATTAGCAAAAGCGCGTTCGACGGTGGAACCGCCGGTTCTGCGTCTGCGTTTTCATCAAAGACGCACTTCTTGATGTTCTTGTCGTCGTCGCTCTTACTCTCTTCCTCTTGCAAGACCATAAACCATTTGGAGAAAATATTCTTAGTATTCTCTTCTTCATCTTCTTCTTCTTCATCGTCGTCGCTAGTGATGACATCAGCATGTCGGAAATCACCAAAACACCTGAAGTCGAACTTGATGTTCTTTAGACAAGTCAATAAACCAAGAAACTTGCTCTTAGATTTATTGCTATGTATCCTCTCTATCTCCTCCATCACCGTTTGCCAGTTTTTTCCTTTCCCGCCGCGTTTTCTTGGCCGGACTTTGATCTGACCGGCGCAAGTGACTTTAGGTGAAGTTGGTTCGGCTATTTCCTCACCGCCCATGTTCTTACTGCTTGCTTGCTTAGCCCACAAAGCAGGACTCCCATGTCCTCTTCCACCGCCGCTGGAGAGTTTGCTGAGCTGGCGACGGTGGTGGGGATGATAGTTGGTGGTGGAGATGGAGGGACGAGATGGGCTACAAATGGGTTTAGGTGTAAGAGCTAAGTGGGCTCTTGAAGGGAAACAAACCAACAAATCTGCAGGGTAGCTAGAAGTAGATGATCTTCTGCTTCCATCTCTGCTTTTGATCATCTCTTTGTTTTTCTTGTCTGCTTTTGCTTTCTTGCTGTTTGTTTTTTGGATCGATCTCTCAATGGCAGAGTTCAGCTTTTTATGTTTGGATTTATAAAGGTTTCTTTTTAGGCTTTGAGATTCCTGTGCTGACAGCTTCTATATGCTTGTTGCTTTTGTACGAAAAAAATATGGGTAATTGGGCTGTACAACCTTCAAACAAATTATAATTCATTGTATGACAAAAAGACCTAGCTTGCAAATATGTATTGTATCTTTTGTATAATAATGCCATTATACCTTTGTATACAACAGGTAAAACCTGCACAAAGAAAACAAAATTTAATTAATAATTTGTAACTGTTAAAAGTAAAACGTGATCTTTCATTACTCAGACATCTTTTTGAATTGAATTTCTTCTCACCAAAATAACAATCAATTGTTCTAAAGAAGAGACAACGATGAAGTCATAGACGGTGATCACACACAACAACTCTTTCATTTATTTTCTTTTTTCTCTTAAATCAATTGATTCTCACAATCATGCTTTTGTTTTCATACTCTGTTTCTGTTTTTGTTTTACGGATCCAGTGGTGAAGAACATACAACGATGAAAGCGTAGACGGTGAGCACACACAACACCTCTTTCATTTTTTCTCTTTTTTTTATCTTAAATCAATTGATTCTCACAATCATGCTTTTGTTTCCATACTCTGTTTTCATTTCTGTTTTTGTTTTACAGATCCAGTGGTGAAGAACAACGACGGCGAGTCGGTAAAAGCATTACCGTGTCGGGAAAAAGAGAGGCAAGACGATCTCTATATGGTGGTGAAGAATAATGATGGTGAACGAAATGAATGTGTATCAGCCTGTCTGAAAAAAGAAGAATTGAAGAAGATGAACTCGCCGTCTATACTATATTCAGTGAAATGAATAGTATAGTATATTCTTAAGTATAGCTACCTATGTACAGTTACCATACTATTTGAGACATATTTCTATAATACTCCGTAAAAATGTAATAATATGTCATGTTTTTAAATTTGATAGGTCTCTTCTTTGTCATTTTGTGTGATTAATTGTAATATGAAATTCATTTTTCGAGTGTTGGACAAATTTGATTATTTGGAACATTCGTTTACTATACTACTTAGACTATATGGAATATAAGATCTACAACATGCTAACCAAGTAAATGTGCTTTCAAGTGTTTAATATTGGAAAACAATTTATAGATTGTATTTGGGTTTATGGGTTCCTGCCTAGGGTTTAGATTTACTAAGTAAAAGTTTGGTTATAGTAAACCATATTATATACATTCTATTTGGGTTTATATTTCCCTGATTAGGGTTTAGCTTAATCTATTTATTTAGGTTTAGGTTTTAGGGTATATTTGAATTAGGATTTAGTGATTAGAATTTAGGATTTTGTATTTAGAACGTGAGAGGGTATTGTTGGGATCATCATTAACTTCTTTCATGCAATCATAGACATTTTATAGTTTCACCAATATGTACTATGTTATTTATTTTGTTCCATTCTATTTGGGTTTTGTGTTTATATTTGGGTTTAAGGTTTATATTTGTGTAAGGGTTTAGTGATTAGAGTTTAGGGTTTAGTATTTTGTAAGGTGGAGGTTGAGGTTTGGGTTTAGTGATAGCAGTTTAGGGTTTAGCATTAAAAAGATAGGTCTGGGTTTAGCATTTAAAAGTTGTATGTTGGGTAATAGTCATATACTATTCAAAAGTTAGGTCTGAGTTTAGTTTAATATTACATAATATTATATATTATTTTCAGATTTTGATAATTGGGTTTATGTTTTATATTGGGTTTAGGGTTTAGTAATTAGAGTTTAGGGTTTAATATTTAGATGGAAGGGCGATGTTTAAAGTTTAGGGCTTAGTATTTATGGATTGAGATAATGTTTATTATTTAGATGTTGAGAAGAGAATAATGTTTAATATTATTTTGGTGATATGGAATAGAAACGCTTTAGAAAATAGAATACACTTTTTATTTTTTTTAATATTTTATGTTTCTATCCACTCATTTTACTGCATATAGTAAATAAATATGTTGTAAATAAATTTGTGACATGAGTTCTTTTACGTGATGTGCTTGTAAATAATAGTGATTCATTATTGACCAACAATAAAAATATCTTGGGTGGATTAAATTGGTACGTGGCTGCATGTGTTTCTATCGAATAAAGTAGTCTTAATTTAGTCTACACCCTATATTATTTTGGCCAAGTCATATCTAATAATACAATATTACCGGATGATTACAGGAAGAAAGGGCAGAACCGGATAATAATTGGCATAAATGATAGCTATTACATTACGTCAAAATCAATACCACTCACTTAATTTTAATGCTAAAGTTGGTTATTCAGCGAATTCACCCAAAAAATATTTACTTTTTATTCAAACCTTTTTTTTTTTTTTGAGATCAACATTCAAACCCTTTTCTAGTGAAAGAAAAATGGGTGGTGCAATACCAAAAGTCGTTGTAAAATGCTGGTATTAAAAATAAAAATTGATGTTAAATTGGTGGACAAACAAGAAGAAGTAGTGATGGGGTCAAAGGAGGGAAATGGGTTCATTACAACTTTATTACATCGTAAACAAGAAGCTTCTTGACTGAATCATTCACTTTCAAACATTCAATGGTCCTTACTACTTCTTCATACATTTGTTCATCATTTCACTTTGAGATTTATGCTTATTGATGGGTTTGTTTGATGACTTAAATACAAAATGTGACATCAATATGTGGTCAGCATTAAACTCATGTAATAGATACGAGTCTAGATTTTACCTCTAAAATCTTAATTACCAAAAAAGGAATATAAACCACATCGTGGTGGCCTAGTGGTTTCCACTAGAGGAGGAGTTGCCCTGTTGGTTCAGGCCAGAGATCGATTCCCCTCTAGTGCGAAATTATTAGCTCCACATGTGGCCACGCGGATATGGACCCATGCTTACGGCCCATTTGAATCCTCGGAAGAAGATCCATCCATGGGTTGCACATTCCACCCGGGGGTTAGGTCTGTGTATTTAATAGAGCCGGATTTAATTCGTTCTCTTTTCAAAAGAAAAAAGGTATATATTGGCCATAATAAATAGATCCACAATTAGATTTCAAAGTGTTTTTTGTCTGGCGATTTTTATTGTGTGTGTACATGTACATTCATAGATGAAAATAGTTAAATCAACATTAGTAGAAGGAAAAAGAATAGCATGTGAATGTGACAAGGGTGATGATGGGTTATAGTCGAATGCTCTAACAAATTAAAGTTGGAAAGGTTTCGTGGACTTTACTTTTGCAAATTCAATATAGAATCATGATAACTTTATGAATATATAAAAAAAGAAAGACAATAGTATAAAGAGGGAAAGAATGGAAGGGCACGAGGCTTGTTTCTTAATCCAATGGTATCACAAGCTGTGTGGTCACACTTCCCTTTGTTGTTGTTTATCTTCAACCACACACTTATCAATTTTCATTTGCTATCTCCCAGTTTAAACTATCTTCTAACTATATCACCAAACTATAGCACCAAATGACAATGAAATGTAGGAGTGCAAACTCTTTTTAGGATGTGAATGATGTGATATGAGGATGATGTGATGAAGAAATTGGAATAGTTCATGCTAAAATTATTGTGGCATGGGACATGAATTATTTGATATAATAGTTTCACAATGGGAAATAAAATCATTGCGAATAAAAATGTTAGGAAAACTAGGAAAAAACTGTGGTTCCTTTTAAATAGTTTTAATCTCAACATTTAAATAATCGAAAATTTTATGATAAGTTTTAAATCAAACTTCAACTCAACAACAAATAAGTCAAATGGTATTTGTTTAAAGATTAAAACACACATAAATAGAAAAAATTTAAGCTACTCTTAAACCATTTTAGAGTGAATTTAACCACAAAATTTTCAATTAAATTCTTTATGTAGCACTCTAATCCTCAACCTGGAACGTTACCAAACGTCGCACGTTATTACTGCTTTCTCTTTATCTCTATCACTTTATGTTTAGAGGCTTCTGCTCTTTAATGCAGTTACGTCTGACATTTGTTGCATGATTTAGACAAGTTTTATTTATTGAATAAGAGACTTTCGTTTTATGGGTCTTGTTCTTCATTACTTTTTACAATTAGATTACGTATAAAACGAGGAAGTGATTTCATAATCTCCTAAACTTTGCTCTATACACAATATATTGATTTAGTGTCATGCTTCTCACGCAACATAATCCGTCCTTAACTGAATATTCACAGTTTCTGTTGTGTTACTTGTGTAACGTGTGCCTTCTCGGCTTTGGGTTGTAGCTCTGGTTCCATCTTTAATTCATGAAACTCTTGCTTTAATTGTCAGGGCATTATGCATAGCGGAACTAAAACATGTATACATGTTGCAAATTATCTATTGAACTCTAACAATCGTTGCAAATTCTTGTAGATTGTAATAATAATAATAACAATAACTAGGGTCGGCCCGCCCTACGGACGGGTTGCATATTCAAAAATAATTGAAATAGTTTGAATAAATAATTATTTTAATTTTTATTAGGTAAAAATATAAATAGTAGTTAAATTTTGTACTTGTTTTTTTTAAGTCTAAACAAACTATGCTATTTTGATAATTATTAGTTAGGTTTTCTTTTTTTTCTTTGGAGTGACATTACATCAGTTCTTGCTGAAAATAAAGTAAGGACAATTGTAAATTTGAGGTTAGTCTTTGACAATTCATCTCTATATGTATAGAGAGGGAAGATATACATGCAAGTCTTTAGCTGATTATTTGGTTCCATTGCTGCATAACTATGTTTTCTGTATTTCTCAACCGTCTTGGTCCTTCTACTAATTTGGTATTTTGGTATAAGTTAAAAAGTTGTTTGTTTTTCTCATTTTTACCAAATGAAATAAAACATGACTTTTATTTGTAAAGATTTGTTCTAGAAATATATTTATATAATAATATTATGATATAAATATAAAGTAGAAAATATTATATTTTAAATTTAGTGTAAAGAATATATATTTATGTTTAAATAAATCTGATTTCTAATCATATAAAATAATTTTTATCTAGGATAAATATTGTTATGTTGTTTTTGTATAAAACCAAATAAACCAAAAATCAATGGTTTATAAACAAAACCAAACCAAATTAGATATAGATCCAATATGGTAGTTAATTTTTATAAACCAAAATAGCAAAAAATCTAAAAATATGAATCGAAATCAGACTGTAATCCAGAATGAACATTCCTAGATAGAAGCATTAGAAGGAAGCACTGGTTTAACAGCCCAATCACTAGAGATAAATGTTAAATTAGTAATAAGTAGATTAAAATAAAGATCCAAATATGAAAACATGAACAAATTTGTTGAAAATGAAATTTTGAGGTCGAGCGCAAGTTTGTTATGTTTATAGATTTGTTTCCTATCAAGCTTATTGAGTTTTCTAATATTTTGTTTGTCATCCTATTGATAAAAACAATGTTCTAAGACACGACTTCACTTCTAAACTAAAATCCAATCTTAGACCCATCTATGTAGGCCCAGCACCAACCGGACTGTTCTATCCTTGTTTATAGAAAGTGGGATGTTCAATGTTCTTTATCAACATTAGGAACAATTGCTAGAGAAGAAGTTTTAATTGTTTCTTTTTCTTCCAGCACATTCTGAGTATTCTACATTTTCTGCAAAACCAAATTTGATTAGTGTTTAATATATCTCTCAAGTCCTCTAAATTCCTGCTTATACTTTAGACAATGTATCTTCAAGAACAGAGCATACCTTCTTCTTTTTTGACGAAGAGTAAACCATTGCTCATATAGTTTATGCATGAGTATCTGTTCTTCCACCTACAAAAATCATCTGTTAAACGATCTCCACTTGGTAATGACATCACAAGCTCAACAAAGAGTTTGTTTGATCATAATACCATGAGTTTATGGAGTTCTAGTGATAAGGTATTATAAGATTCTTTGAGTAAGTCACCATGCTTCTCCGAATGCCTATTTTGACAATCAAAACAAATTAGTTTAATGAGAATTAATCCAACAAAGCACCAGTTTGTTGTGGGTCCATCCTCGCAAAGCTATACATAGCTACATTTTCTAAAGCCTTTAAATATGCCAGAGAATTTGAAGTTTCCTCTTTGTATTTAGTCCAAACAACAGAAAATCTCGTTCTAAATGTTCAGTTTTCAATGGGTCAGTAGTATGAGATTTAAACTTTATTAAATCAGTGTTCCTTTACGTCGTCTAGATCAAAGCAATCCTGCAATATTAGATGTTCTGTATAGATCATGTATTTTAGTTAATGTAAACCTAGTAAATAAGTAACCAAAATAATTCAGTAAACCATACAGAGAAAGCAAATGTGAAGATAAAAGAGATACCTGAGAGGCTGGGAAGACATACATACATGGGTAATACGTAGGCTTCTGAGTCCCTTGTGTCAAAACGTATGGGTAGTGAAGTTAGATTGGCATCCAAACAATGAAACATAACTTTGCCTACTTATTGCAAGATATAGCCAAGAATAAAAATTTAGATTCTTTAAAACCCATTTTTATTTTGATTGTTTTGGAAATCGATGCATAGTTTTACAGATGTAAAATGATATTTGCAGTTGGAATATTGCTTAGTTACGAAATAGAAGCCATTTGAATTCCCAAGGGTTATTGCACCGATCTCGGCGACCATCAGATACTCTTCATGAACTTTCAGATTTTTTAATACTCAAGCTAATAAATGACGATGACATACGAAAGAATTAACTTTTGTAAGCACAAAAATCAAAAACTACAAAAAGTCAGAAGACTAATATGACTCATATCACTCTTGGTCTTGAAGAAATTTTCAAACAATCACAAAACATATTAAATAATCTCAATCACTGAATTCGGAATATATCATTTGTTGAAAACATGTGAAATATAAATTATGAGGTAATGGTGTTGAAATTTTTGATACATCCAGCCAAAAAAAAATGACTCTTCTGATCATCAAGCCATCTTATAAATACGTGTTGCCCTCCACATGCCTACAAAGCAACATATGTATATATATATATATATATATTTTAAACGATTGATGTAGCTAAATCAACAATTTACAACAACTGTCGCTTTATTGTAAGTAACCTTGCCGATAAGAGTAACCAATTCATATGAAGAGAACTAAAATGGAAATTGATGAATCAAGAACCATGAAGATCAAATTCAAAACTTATTATTCCAATTTTTGTTAAAAATAACAAAATACATACACAGCAAACCAAATAGTGTGTTTCTGTAAAGCACTTTTGGCTAACCAACTCCAGATTTTATTCCACAAATGGAATTACTATCCAAAGACAAAATCGATCGAAAAAAATATTAACATAATAAACAATTGGCATGCTTTGTGGAGAATCTCTGACGCAGACGTAGCTTACCTTTTCCCTCTTCATGTTCCATTCTTCCATGGATCCACCAATGGCACAACCACACAGTGTTCAAGCTTCATCAACACTTGGTATCTTAACCAATGCAGCAGCTCGAACAATGCTATCCCTGCATCATTCTTGTCTTTTGGAGACCCATTCTCGAGAAGGTCCAGTTAAGCAAGTATCACACTGTCGTGTATGATCTTGTTTCCAATGGATAGCGTAAGGGTAAAAGAGTGTCACTGCTGCATTTTCTCTTGCTTCCATGGTTCCCGCTCTAAAGACTTGAACTACTAAAGTGACTGCACCATCAAACTTTACCAGCTCTTTGTTATCTTATTATATAGAGAGGATCACAAAATAGGGTTCTTCCTACGCTCTTCACACATCAAATCTACATAAGAACCATATAAAGTTTAATATTTGAGTCTTCGAATACGCAAGTACAATCAGAATTGACAACCCGTGTTTAGAGTAGAACTTTTTGATTCTGTCAATGACAGAAGCCCTAAAAGCAAGAGTCTTAATAGTTTATGTCCTAGCACGACCTTGAAGCTTTGAGTGCGAAGCAGCTTATGTTGCTGCTACCAATCGTCACCCCATGATCCGGCGAGGCTCTGACTTGGATCTCCGGAGACAACTGAGGCTCAGCTATCGCTAACCCATCACCGATGTTGCTGCTACCAGACGTTACTCTTGTGTGAAGCAGCGTAAGCTTAAGCCGCGAATCCAGTGAGAGAAGCCATCGAAGCTGTGACTTGGAGAGTCAGATTGGAGATGAAAGTATATGGCTTTTATACTGAAAGGGGTCAAAACCTGAAGGAGAGCGAGGCTAGGTTTGACATTTGCCGATAGATCAGAGATTGTAGATCGGAGATTATAGGGCGATGGCGGCGGATGGAGTAAGGTTCTGATCAGAATAAGATTGCTGGTCTGAGAAAACGAAATGAGGAGATGGTTCTCATATCATCAAAGCCTACCTTTTTATAGTCGTAATGCCACCGCCTTACATGAGAAAAAATCGCATTCAAAGGAGATCATGGGGTATTGATTTAAGGACTTTAAGAGTGTTAATTTTGTAACTGGTAGCTATTCAGATTGAGAAGGAAGAAGATGAAAAAACGCTCGAACTCAGGTTATCAGATGGCGAAGATGTAACTGGATTCAACCCTAATAGCAAACGGCACGTATAAACTTAGATATACTCGAGATGGGCTTGGTCGATCATGAGAAAATAAGGGCCGAATAGAAACGAAACCCATAAGTAGATTAACTTAAATGAAACGGTGAGTTTCATTTGTCTGGAACAGGTGTCGCGTGTACAGAAGCCGAATTTCTGACGTATCATCCTACGTAGCGCGTCCAGGAGAGAGTAAAACTCTACTTTATATAATAAGATATACTTATTTTACTAACGTGTTATCCAGAACAACATGTTTTTTCTCTCTTGTTGGCCGTCAGTCGTCACCAGTTTGAGTAATGATGAAACTCGATTGTTGTCATCATAATTCACATGAAATGGGTAAATAGGCCTGCTCGATTCCCCGCTTTTACTTTAGTTTACTTAAGTTTACCAATGATGCGCTAATTGCGTTCATCAGGTGCACTATAGATTTGTTGAAAAATGTAATGCACTTGGGAAAAAATCAATATAAACTAACAGGCCCCAACAATCAAATAATTTAAAGGATGAAAAGAAAAGTTTGGCCTTGTTATCATGATAAGTTGCATCAACGTAGAGCCGTAGAGGTAGGCCTTTATTAGCACTAGAAAACCAACTTTTATCTAACAGTTAAGTATCAAATCCTGAAGAAAAACAATTATACAAAGGAACATATTGTTTTCTAATTAATTTTCAGGAATTATAAGTTCAAGTAGATGAAGATAATGTTGATGAACAAAAAACAACCAAATTACTCCATATTTGGAATAAACCTATTTTGTACTCTATTATAGAGTGAGAAATAAAATACTATTGGAACATTTTTATTATAAACTCTATTTTAAAGTGAAAAATAGAGTGAGGTTGGAGATGCGCCGACAGCCCATTCGAAAAAGTTAGGCAATATACACTTTACTCCCTTTTCACGAACTTCTCTTCTCTTTTTTTCTTTGTAAAATAACAATGAAACATATTTTAATTATAGGTAAATTGAATAAGTATTTTGTAAACATAGGCTTAACTGAGACAAACACCATGGCAAGTGAGACAAAAGGAAGCCTCATAATATTATGTAAATTGTATTGCTTAACACTTTTAACCTGCAATCAAAGTTTTGGATTGAAGCATCATTCACACCTATAGGCTATATAGTCCACTCTCTAATATTTATATATATGAGATATTTAATCTGTTCGGTAGTTTGTTTGATTTAATGCACAAATATTTGTCATGTAGCTAGGACCACATTCTTGTTTTGCTTCATAATAGGGGTATTAATTTTCGATTAAGAAGTTGTACTAGTGACCTAATCAAATAACAATCCGATAAAAAAAAACAACCAGTGTATTAAAAAATGTTTTGTTATGTTTTTCATGTAGCTGGTTTAGTCTGTCTCCTTAGTTTCAGGTGCGGTGGAGTGGCACTTCTGGCGGGTTCTCCTTCCTGAATAATCTTGCGGCTCATCGTCTTGTGTGGTCTACCGTGTTGCTTCGCTAGCGGTCGCCTGGTGAAGCTGTCAATGTTCGTATTGGCTCCTTTGTGTTGAGGTCATCCTTCAGAACCGGACTCTGGGCAAGCCGCATTCTACCGGGTCCGGTGTCTCCGTGTGATATGTCAACCATCTATTGTGAGCTGCTGTGGCTCAGAAACAGCTTCGCTTTAGCTCGCTAGCTTTGTTTTCCTGTCTTTCTCCGTGCGTTTGTCGTTGGTAAGGGTGGGTTGGTGTAGTTTCAGAGTAGTGTTGTTTAGATTAGTTTTTTGTTCTATTTAGTTAATCATCCGCTAAAAGTCAACTTTTTGCCACAAATAAAAAATGGTAATAATACTTTAACATGTTTACCAAAAAAAAAAAACAATGTTTTTTTTTTTTTTTTTTTTTTTTAACTCTGAGAACATAATAAGTAGCATAGAAGCAAAGACAATGATCAAAGATCAAAATGAAATAGAAACATAAACCGAGCCAAAAACTCATCCATGTCGACACCTCCAACAAACCCCACCCATATCCTTATCATCATTCCATAGCTGGTAAACTCACAGTCTTCCCTCCATAACCCTGTTCCTTCACACATCCACGTAAGGAAAACATAATTCCACACACCACACAGTTCCTCACCTCCTTGCCCTGTCTTCATCAAGAACCCGTCTCAACCATTCCGGCTCTCCTTGTGCCACATAAGACTGTAAGCGTTGCTCCTTTGTCACACTTCTCGCCATCAAGAAGGCACATTTATTTTCCTCTCTTGAAATAGACTGCAATTCCCACTCACCTAACCTCTGTAACACCTCAAGAATCTCCGCACCATAGCCCCTAAAGGCAGGCCAAGCCCGAGGTCTCGTAATCGCACCCACCAAATCAGGAGCTTCTACTTCAAAAAACACCTTATTTATCTTATGAAAAGCCATGCTTTCAATCGCCCACACAAGAGCAAGATGTTTAGCTTATACTAATGAGTCAATTCCACTAAAAGCTCTCCTGCTATGCAACTGAACCACTCCTCTGCTATCTCGAACAAACCAAGCAGCCCCAGCTAATTTAGTACTTTTAGTCCAGGCGACACCTACGTTGCACTTTAAAATACCAGCACTAGGAGCTTTCCACTGCACCTTACTATTTCTTCTGCGACAAGTCTCCTCATTGTTCACCGTGGGGAGATGAACCTCAAACCATTGTCTTGCATCATCTTTAATTTTCTCCACTGTAGCCTCAACTGCGTACTCTTTACCTTCAAACTCAAAAGCGTTATTATTTTTCCATAGCATCCAAAGGACCCATGGGAAGATACGAGTAAGAGCATCAGGGAGCTCCTTATTCGATTTGATTTCCAGTAGATAGGCAAAATTCTCCAGTAAAGATCGATTCTCAAAACCCCTGGGAGGAAAAGGAAACCCAATTTGTGCCCATAGTATCCTCGCAGCCGGACAAGAAAATAAAATATGATTAATCGATTCACTCGAGAAACCACATCTTTGACATCTTGAGTCAACCTTCATCCCCCTAGCAATCAACTCATCTGTCACTGATAGTGCATTAGATAAAGCTTTCCACAAGAAAATGCGAATTTTTGGCGCTGTATTGACCTTCCACACTTTACTCCTGAGCTCATTCAGAGAAGGTCTTGCCAATGCCTCCTTGCGAACCTCCGACTGATCCAAAGAACAGGCTAACCAATACCCCGACTTCACTGTGTATGCTCCCCATCTGTTATGCACCCACTCATAAGCATCCTTCTCCCCCATAGCCGGTTTCTGTTTCAAAATCAGTTTTATATCCGCAGCAAAGAAATTTTCTTGTAGCTTTTCCATGTCCCATGTCTTTGTTTGAGGGCAAATCAGATCACAAACCCGCAAGTCCAGATTGAAAAGGACAGGTTTCCTCAGTGGTGCCTTTGGAACTTCATCAAACAGCCACTTATCCATCCACACATTGATATCCTCCCCTGATCCAACATCTCGACGAAGTCCTTTTTCCAACAGTATCCGACCAAAAAGAATACTCCTCCAGGCATAAGATGGTCTAGATCCCAGACTAGCCGATAAAAAATCACCATTAGGATAATACCTGCTACGCAGGAACCGTGCGCATAAAGAATCCAAGTTCATAAGCAATCTCCACCCTTGCTTGGCAAGCAAGGCTTGATTAAATTTCTCCAAATCTCGAAACCCTAAACCACCATTCTTTTTCTCAAGGCACATCCTCTCCCAAGAAACCCAATGGATTTTCTTTTTTCCTTCTTGAGCATTCCACCAGAAATTGGTCATTGCACTAGTTAGATTCCGACAGGTGATCTTAGGTAGCTTAAACACTGACATAGCAAACACTGGCATTGCCATAGCCACAGCTTTGAGTAAAACCTCCTTCCCCCCTGCCGAAAGAAACTTGTCATACCAGCCATGAAACCGGGACCTCATCTTCTCGTGAATATACTGCAGCATCTCCACCTTTGATCCGCTAAAACATTCCGGTAACCCAAGATATTTCCCTGTACCTCCTTCATTCGCAATCCCAGTCATCTCTTTGATTTTGGTTCTTATACTGTCTCCAATCTTCTTCCCAAAAGTAATAGCCGACTTGTTAAAGTTAATTAACTGGCCAGATATCTCCTCATACAGCTTCAAGACCTTGCAAACTGCATTACCCTCAGCCTCCTCTGCCTTTAGAATTAACAAGGAATCATCAGCAAAAAATAGATGATGAACTGATGGCCCTTGCTCAGAGAATTGGATACCACTTATTTCTCCTCTACGTTCCGCCTCATTGAGCTGATGTGATAGCCCTTCAGTACACAGATCAAAAAGAAAAGGAGACAAGGGGTCCCCCTGTCTCAACCCTCTCCCCGGACGTATCATCCCTTGAGCTTCTCCGTTAATCAAAACAGTGTATGTAACAGATCGCACACAGAACATAATCCATTGACGAAAAATCTGATGAAAACCAAGGGCGTTGAGTCATCAAGATAGTTCCACTCAATTCTGTCATATGCTTTTGACATATCAGTTTTAATTGCCATGAATTCCTTAGAGATTCTATCATGTGATCTCAGGCCATGAACCACCTCATGTGCAATAATGATATTATCTGATATCAGTCTCTCTGGAACAAACGCAGACTGGGTAGGCGACACAATAACTTCCAATAGAGGCTTCATCCTAGCAACCAAAATTTTCGAGACTATCTTATACATGACCGAACATAGACTGATAGGACGTAGATCAACCATTAGCGTCGGGTTTGGTATTTTTGGAATCAGGCATATTTGTGTGAAGTTCCACTCCTCTGGAAAGACACCGGTGTGAAAGAAATTCTGAACTTCTCTCACCACTTCAGGGCCGATGATCTCCCAATACTGTTGAAAGAATAATCCATTCATCCCATCACAGCCTGGAGCACTCGATGGTTTGATCGCAAACACTGCAGCACGAACATCTTCCTCAGTCACCTCCTTGATCAATTTTTGATTCATTTGCTCTGTCACCTTTGGTTCAAATCCGGTGAAAAAACCGTTGGTCTCAGAAACACCATTTGATTTGAAAAGCTTCTCAAAATACTCTGTTGCTACCTTCCCCATCTGGTCATTAGAAGAAGCAACAACACCTTCATCATCAATAAGCTTAGTAAGTTGATTCCGTTGTCTACATGCTTTCACAGATGCGTGAAAAAAACTTGTATTATTATCTCCAACTACAAGCCACTTATCTCGACTCTTTTGCTTCCAAAAATCTTCCTCTTCCTTAAAGGCTTTGCCAATCTTGAATTTCAGATCTTGGATCAGCACAAAGTCAGGTGAAGTAGAGGAAGTTTCCAGCTCCAAAGCATCCCTCAGCTGCTGCATCATCACACATGAGTTCTGATTATTCACCCTCTTCCACCTACTCAGAGATTGTCGAACAGCTCCAATTCTCTTCATTAAAGACATACTTCCCAGACCACTCCATGTCTCCTGTATTGTCTCAGCCACTCTAACTTTACCCACCATCCTTTTGTCGAAACGAAACGCCCATTTTCTTTTCTCATGTTGATTAACCAAGTTCACCATCACCGGCCTGTGATCCGAACCTAATTTCTCCATAAACTCCTGAGACGCTTGATAAAAAACTCTCCTCCACTCCTTATTCGCAAAACATCTATCCAGTTTGCACTGAATATATTTTTGGTATCTCTTCCCCGCCCACGTGAAGGCATCTCCCACACCAGAGATCTCAGCCATCTCACACACTTTCAACATATCAGCAAACTCCTTGAAAGATGTATCACTACGTTTAGGGCCACCAATCTTCTCCTCGTTATTCAGAATTTCATTAAAATCTCCCACCATACACCAAGACTCCTTACGGCCAGCACCCAACCTCATCAGACGTTCCCACACCTTCTCTTTCCCTATCTGACTCGGTTCACCATAGACGAAGGATACACAGAAACTATAGCCTCCATACGAGATTGCACAGTCAACCACATTCTTATCAGCAAACTTCACAACCACACTTACTTCCCGCTTCCACAATAACGCCAAACCACCACTGAGCCCATTAGGCTCCACCTGAAACACTCTATCATACCCTAAAGACACTTGCAGATCACCGACTAACTCCGTTTTTGTTTCGTTTCCATAAGAAAAATCATCTCTGGGAAATATTTTTTACGTATTTCTTTGAGATGGGAATTGTCAAGTCTTGAGACTGTCCCAATCCTTGACAATTCCAACTCATTATCCTCATTACTGATCCGGCAGTCCCCCATTTGGGACCACCTCTGAGTTAGTACGCCTTGTGATTTTTGCATAATTCCCTGCTACTTCCTCTGCCCTTCTCTTAGTAGCCATATTCTCTTGTGTGTCCTCTTCACCTTCTACACCAATATTTTCAGAGCCTGTTGGTTTGGATTTGAAAGTTCTTTGTCTCCTTGGAGGACGTCGACGACCACCGCCCTTTGATCTTGAAGTCCCGGAAGAGCTAGCCACGGTGTAACCCGCACTAAAACCCGTTGAACATTCAATAGATCCACTTGGTGTTGAAAAAATCTGATCCTTCCCATTCGAATTAAAATTCCCGCGTGAAACATCACTCGTTCTGCTCCCTTCTTTCTCCTCTCTAGCCTTCTCGCAGTCCTTTCCGGAATAGTCAAATATCAAACCTTTCTCCCTGTTCACATCTAAAATGACAACTGGAGCCGGCTCTAGCCTCAGAAATTCTTTTTGACCCCTAGGATTCTTCTCCAAATCCAGGATAGACTGTCTCACGCGTTCTTCCCGCACCCGCTTTTCACCACCATCTGCGGCCCGGATATACTCTCTCATGTTCTGCAACACATCAGGATTGATTTTCCTTCTTCCTGTAGCCCTATCAATGGCCACTTGGTCATCAGACAGAACTCCATAGAGGGGGTCATTCTTCTGAATACAGTGTTCACTGCTCTGTTTCGCTGCCACAACTCTCTGTCTCCTTGCATCAGATTGCTCCCTTCTCGCCTTGATAAGCAAAGGACATTTATCTTTTTCATGGGTCAATCGCTGGCAGTGATAGCATCGCTTCTGAATCCTCTCGAAATCATAACGAAGAGTAACAGAGCCACCTCCAGGTAAATTAATAACCTTCTCCTTTCTCACTGGTCGTGACACATCAAAAAACACTCTGACCCGCACATAGTCATGGCTTTGAGCTTTGTTTGGATCAAAAGCAACCACATCCACCCTCCCGATCAAATCCCCAAAGGCTTCAATAGCTTCTGCAGTATAGTGATTCACCGGAATATTTCGAATCTGCACCCACACCAGCAAATACTTTAGGTAATCTTCAGGTGGCTTCTCTACCCACCGATCAATCACAATGCTCCATTCATTAAACGTCCACACCCGTTTCCTCATCACTTCTTCAAGGTCATGTTCGAACTTGAACACAAACTGGAAAGTCGTTTTCGATAGAGCAATCCCTTTAACTCTATCATATACTTGCCACTTCCTTGGCATATCCAAAATGAGATCACTGATCTTTTGACTTTCTGGGTTTAAAGTTCTTCCCATTATACTCATCTTATTCCTCTCCACAGCGCTGAATTGAGGTAAATCCGGTAGGTTAAAAGGTACCTCCTCCTCCTCCAGTGACATGGACTCAAAAACTTTCTCAATATTCATGAAGAAAATATCGAGCGTTTATCTCCAAACCCTTAGTTCTTCACAAACCACCCCCAATACTCAAAGACGGCTACCGAAAACCCTAGTTTTTTTGTGAAAAACACTATATTTGCTTAAGTCTTTACCCAAATAATATAGATTTTTTGTTTATGATAGACTCAAAAAGAGGAAAAAATCTCACCCGTAAGCCCCACTTCCCTTATCAAGAATATTCTCTTGAAAGAGTAGAGAGAGAACACAAGCCCAAAAGAGGGTGTAAAAATTTTGTTAAAACTGAAAAACAATGTTTTGTTATGATAACAGTTCAATTAATTATGTACACATTTATTGTTCACGAAAGTTCGATAAGGATATTTAAAAGTCGAACTACAGCTCACTTAACTTCAAAACTTGAAATATATGTAATTTAAATTATTTTTCCTCGTGTACCATTTCTAACGGGCCGGGTTAAACCGGATCCAATATACTACTCCCTCTGGTCCCGAAAGTAAATTTTTTTAAAGTGTTTACGCTTATTAAGAATTATGTGATTTTCTCGTGCTCATCAACGGATATAAATATTTCTAAAGTAAATATACTATAATAATTTATTGCTATTTACTTTTAAATTAATTTATAATTTGTATCCATCATTTATATTTATAATATTATATTATTTTAATAATACATATGATTTTATATATGTTATATATATCTAATCGGTTTCGTTATTTTTAAAGTCGATTTAGTTATCATTTGGGTAATTTTGATTGCATCTCTGAATTCAACTATAATATTTCTTATTCTAAATATATTAAAATTTTGATTAATTTTTTATTTGCATTTAGGTAGTTGTTGTCTTAGATATGTAAATATATTTTATGAAGATTATGTATAACATAAGATATATTGTGATTATAATAAAATAAAAAAATAAACTAAAGTGTCTGATTTAAAATTACATTAATTAATATAACGATAATATTCTAAAGTCTCATGCATATATATAAATTTTAAAAAAGAACTAAATTGTAACAGCTATTTAATATTTTATTTCATTTTATATGTTTTGAGCTGTCCTATGATTTATATTTATAAAATAAATTACTATTCTTATAAAATTATATATTCTTATTGTAGTTAAATCTATGATTTTAGATATAACTTGGATTAGTCGAGTCACTCATGTTGTGAGTATGTTGAGTTACATACATTCTTTCAAAGTCAAAATGAAGTATAATTATTTATTATTATAATTAAGTCAAATAAAATCAATTTTATTTATCGTTTAAATGTGCAAGTATTTTTATAATATTTATCAGATTATGTGTTGATGTTTAAAAAAGTATATTATAAAATAAAGCGATGTCCAATAGGAAGTTAGGTGATACATTTTTGGAAGCTCATGAACATATATTAATATTTACAATAATTAAAATATTTTATAAATTCTAAATAAATTTATGTCTTTGATTTATTGAATTGAAACTGAAATTTATTTTAAATAATTTTAAAAATGAGAATTCATATTTGCTTTGGTATTTTGATTATGAATAAAAACATAAAATTTTTTAAAAAAATTAATATTAAGTAAAAAATTACTTTAATAATGATAAAATAATATATCAACCTCGTTAAATTATTTTGTAACTATTTGATCAAACAATTTTTTATTTTTTATTTTATTTTTAGTTTTTTTTAATATCTCTTAAAAATAAGTAGTGAACAAACTTGTGATTGTATTTGAAAATAATATTATATAAGTAAAATATAATTTATCAATATTTTTTTGCTGTAATTGGAAGATATTATAATCAACTAAATATATGAAAAATAAATAAAACACTTCAATAATATTAATTATAAACTATTTTAGTTAATTAAACATATATCAGTTTATTTTACTTAATTATTTTATGTAATCATCTAAGAAAATAGATAGATATCTAAAAATATTTCTATTACTTTGAATTTTTTCGTATTGTTTAAAATTATGTTTTAAAAGAAATATTATTTCGTTTTCTAGTATCAAGATTATCTGTGTAAATTGTTTTTGATGAAATCACATTATATAGAAATTTATATTTTTCATCTAAGAAAATATAGATATAAAGAAAGTATTTTATTACTTCAAAAGTATATTTTATGTTATTTAAAAATATTTTTTAAATGTAATAATATTATTTTGTCAACTTTCCTTTTTTTTTGAAATCATACTATATATACATATTTTCGTTTTTCAACTCGTTTTTAGCTTTATTAAAAATTTCCTTTTTTATTATATGTATATGTTTTTGGAAAAAATTTAAAAGGAAGCTAAATAAAAAAATAAATAATAGTATTTAATATTTTTAATTCATTAAGGGTATCAGTGTAATCAATCATCGTGAGAGTTACTGTGAGATCGACACATAGGAAACTGACTTATCTTTTAATATTATAGAGATTCAATAAATATTTATAATTTAATTTTTCTTTTACTTTATTAGTAACTTTTCACCAATGAAATTTAATCAATTCAAATATTTTCATTTAATGTTTCTTAAAATGTATAAAAAAGTACCTTAAACATATAGAAAATTTATATTTGTGGAACAAGTAAAAAATCTAAAATATCTTACTTTCGGGAACCATTTTACTTTCGGGAACGAATGAAGTACTTTGAATCTCGACTCTCGTCGCAACCTGCGTGATTATTAATTGCTTGCGTTGATTCCATGTAATAACACCCACGCCTTAAATACAACCATTGTCTGTTGTTGTACTCTACTGAGACGCATTTAACGTGACAATCATATTCTATCAGTGTAATAATTCGATCGTACGCCACAGCGAGTACAGATGGGTTTGTACGGTGTGTTACAATATACATTAAAAGGCCGGATAAACGAAAGCCCATTAGGCTAAAAAGAATTCATCTCTAACACATTTCTCCTACGCTTGAGCAAAGCCGCAACGGCTTCTCCGTACATACAATCACCGAAGCCGAACGCCCCCGTCGCCAGCTCAGCATCCTCGTCATCAGAAGCCACACCACTCGGCCTTACGACAACGAGCGTCGCCGCCTCTAAACAAATCCCGCTCTTCAGCTTCAGCGACGGCGCGTTTCTCATACTCATCCTCACGTTAGGAACCACCGTGCGTTCCCGCGACACTTTTTCATCCCCACGCGCCTCCGTCTCTCTGTATTCTTTCATCCCCGCCGCGTCCATCACCACCGCACCTTCCCCATCTCTGTCACGCACGGTCAACTTCTCCATCTCCTTGTGCTCCTTCACCAAATCTCTCATCTGGTAGTGGCGCGTGGAAGCCGCCATCAACGCGCTGATCGTCCACACCACGCGCGTCTTTAAACCAGAGACGAACTCTGAATCGGTCTCCGCGTCGCCGTCGATTGCTAAAGTGTTGACCGTCGCTGAACGGAATGCGACGATGACGCAGCTCTTGAGACTCTCCCCGAACTCCGCCTTCCACTTAACAGCAGCGCCTTTCTCCAGCTTGAAATCTCCGCCGTAGAACTTCACATCCAGGTTCCGGATCTGGTCAAACCCGGCGAGAATCTTAACCGGAGTCAGGATTTTAGCGGGTTTGGAGAAGATTGGGAAGAATCCGTTGACAGATTTGAACAGTGAACGGAAGAAGCTAGTGATCGCTGAATCTTTCTCGGAGTCGGATTCTCCGATCTGATCGAGTTGGAGAAGGAGCGAGTCTGACTCAGTGGCCAGCGAGTTGAATCGTTTCGAGACGGAACGACATCGTATCAGCGTTTTGACGTCACGGACTTTGTTCAGAATGTCGATGACCCACAGGATCGGGAATCGCATCAAAAGCATCCATGATCCAAACCTTCGGGTCGTTTAGAGAGTCTTCTCACTGTCTTTCTCTGTGTTCTCTTCTGATTTGAGTTGAATAGGTTTTAGACTTTAAATAAGGAAACAATTCAAAAGGCGATATGATATTTTAATTCTCGGCATGTGGGACCATCATTGCCGTTGGGTTTATGATATTTAAATAATAAAGAACGATAAGTACGGCTTCCTAATTGTTTTGATCTTAGATATTTTATTAAGAGACATCAACCATTGAGATGCTCTCTATCCAGGCGACATCGTCCTTGATCGATGGTTTAAACCTACTCTAAGTAATTAAGATTTTTTTAAAGACAATCCGAGAGCTTTAAATCAACTTTTTAAATAAAATGTGAACCTGTAATTTTATGGCAGTTGAATAATTCGGGTTTTCGAAACTTCGTATTTTTCTTCCATTTCAATAAAACATACTTATTCTACTAGTTTCATAAAAAATACTTGGTTCCTTGCTTTAGGTTCATAAATATTAGGAATGTGATTGGCAATTGCCGCAGATGCTCTCCACAACCATAATTATATATGCAGTCTTAAATCTACGCCAATCTTGATTTGTATTTTTGTTTTAAAGTTTACGGTCATTTTTTTAAATCCACAACACTTTTTTAAATTCATGTGTTTATAATTTCTCTGCAGGGACAAATACCTCAAATTTAAAGATTTTTTAAAAATTAAAAATCTAGAGCCAAACCAAAAAAAAATCACAGCAATATTTCTACAGCCAAAAAATGAAATCACAGTTCTTACCAATCAAATTCTAAGTTGCTAGCTGTTACTTAAAAAAAATTAAGAACTTGATTGACATCAAAAAAATTTAGAAGTGGTGAATGTTATAAATATATATTTATGATTCATTTCCAAAATGTATTACCTATTTTTTTTTTTCAATCTACCTTTTATTTATGGCAAATCTACAAAATATATTGGGTAGTTCTAAGCAAAAAAATCAGCCAAAATTTAAAAACAAATATATTTTATTAATTTATTATAAAATAATTCATTTTAGACAGTAAAAAAATTAGTAAAATTATCTAGATTTATTTTGATTTTATTGGATTTTATTTTATTCAAGTGTTTAACTTGTTGAGAAGAAAACCTTAAAAATAAAGAAATAAAAAAAAGATTCTCAAAGCCATCAAAAGATCACGTTAAGAGGCTTTGAAAAAACAAACATCTCAAGAGTAAAACTGAAACAGTTGATGGTTGAAGGCTTTTGCAAGCTTTGAGAAAAACACGGGAGGCAAAAGCCTCATTGGCTTAAAATTAACTGAGGACTGTGAGATATGGAAAATTCCCAACAGCCTTCAAGCCAACCAGCCAATCGGTGCCCAAGTCTATATATACTGAAAACGAAAACAATGAATGACTATCTAGCTTCTAAAAGTCATTTGTTAAAAATGATGAAGTGTGAAATTTTAGCATATGTATTTTGCCAATCAAGAGATTTCAAATCATCAGCAGAGACATGAGCTTTTGAAGATGCAAGATGTGTGCCCTGAATTAGTCGTTGACATAGTTGCTGAAGCAGACGTCGTGGTGAGTGGTGAAGACCATGTGGAGTCAAGGTGCTGACCTGAAGTCGTGTAGACTTGGAGAGCAAGAGAGTATCTTGGAGATATGGAAAGATGAATAAACTTGAGGAGCAAGTTTATGACTTAAAAAAAGAGGAATAAGTGCATTCCAAGAAAAAGAAAGTTTCACTTATTGTTATGGAAGATGTCCATACATGTTGCCTTGGAGACTAGGGTTTCGGGAACGTGGAGAATAAACTATAAGATAGATATGGGGTCGTCTGTATAGAGACAGAGACACAAAGGCTGATCTTATAGAGATAGAAAAGCTCTTGGAAGTGTTCTTAGGTCGTGCTGAAGCAGTGGCTGAAGTACTTGCCGGAAGAGAGACATAAGCGGGTAGCTTAGGAATCTTTCAGTAGCAGTTGTTAGGGTGTAACTGACAGTGTAAATCTGATTAAGTAGAACTTGTAATAGAGTGTACAATGCGATTTCTAATAAAGCATAAGTGTTGCTTGTAGTTGTTTTGTCTCTTTGATTTACCTTCTGCAGTACTATTGTGGTGTCATCTTTGCACTAACAAGTGGTATCAGAGCAGGGCACCTAAGTTATCGGTGTAATCCTGAAGGTGAAGATGGACACAATTGTTTCGATACAGAAGACAATCATGTCGAACGCAGACCAGTATGGTCATTGGAAAGCTCGCATGAAGCAGATAATTCGAGGAATCAATGAAGATGCGTGGACAGCTGTGGAGATTGGTTGGGAGGAGCCTACCATAGTCACAGGAGATGAGAAGAAGACTAAGCCAAAAGAGGATTGGTCAGAGGCGGAGCGCAATGCATCAAAGTTTAATGCAAATGCGCTTTCGGTGATTTTTGGAGCCGTTGAAGCAGAACAGTTCCAGCTGATTCAGGGGAGTACTTCGGCTAAATAGGCGTGGGAGATCCTGCTGAATTCGTTTGATGGAGATGAGAGTGTCAAGAGGACACGTCTAGATCATCTTGGGTCGTAGTTTGAGAATCTCAGGTGGTCTAATAATGATTCTGTGGCGACCTTCAGTGCCAAACTCAGTGGTATAGCGCATGAAGCATGTGTACTTGGGAAGAAGTACAAGGAGAAGAAGTTGGTAAAGAAGTTGCTACGCTGTCTTCCAATGAAGTTTGGAGCTCATAAGGCGGTCTTGAATATGACCACAAACACGGATGAGCTCAAGTTTAACAAGCTTGTGGGTATGTTGAAGGCAGAAGAGATGGAGACAAACAGTAGTTCAGTCTCTACGTCAGGTGGTGCATCAACGAGTATAGCTCTTGCTGCTGACAAAGATGGAGTTAGATCTCCGAATGTTGAAGATGCCATGGAGATGTTGGCTAGGAATCAGTATGGTCGCCAGGGAGGTGATCGTGGCAATAGCAGAAGAAGAGAACGTCTTAGATGCTATGATTGTGAAGGTGTTGGTCATATAAAGGCTGACTGTCCTAAGTGTTCTGAGTGTAGAGGTGTTGGACACACACGGCGTGAATGTCCAAACTCAAAGAAGAAAAAAGGAGTTCCATTGCAGTTGTCTGATGATTCAGAGTCTGAGAAAGATGGAAAAGTGATGAAGAACCTTGTTGCATTTGGTGCACGCAAGGAGGAATCTAGTGAATCCTCGGATTCAGATATTGGTACAGATGATGAAGAGTATCACGTGCTGTACAACAAGTGGTTGAATCTCAAGGATCAGAATCTGAGATGGGAGAATGTGGCTCAGAAGAAACCAAGTTGCTTGAAGAAGTGCTGGAAGAACTTGCGATTGTAAAAGAGAAGAATGAGTCTCTAGAGCAGGAGGTTAGCAAGTTGAGGAAAGTCCAGCAGAAGGGGCTGTCACATTTCGTGCAAGGGAGCACATCAAAAAGTGGAGCCAAAGAATCTTGTCAGGAAGTACGTCGGGACGTACGACAAGGAGTACGACAGGAAGTTCTACAGCGCGTAGCTGTGAGTAACAAGCCGAAAGTAGTACATCAGTGCAACAACATAAAGGTCAGACATGAGTTTCTGAAGCATGGTTGTGCAGCTGTTACAAGGAAGGAGACTGATCGGTGCATCAGCAGCTGTGTCAGGCCAAGCAAGAAGCAACATCGGATGTGCTGTTGGTTCTGTGGGAAGGTTGGACATAAGAAGGTGGAGTGTTTTGCTCATGAGAAGAGCAAAAACATGACCAAGAAGGTGAACAAGACGTTCACTAAACCCAAGAGGGTTGAAGAGGTGTCCTTAGCCAAGAGTGGCTTACTTGATGAGATCAAGGATGAGATATCAGAAGATGGATGCAGCTCTGGTAGGAGTGATCTCGAGGTTGATCAAGAAGCACCAAGTCTGGAGCCAGGACACGAGGTTGTTTGTGGCACAAAGGGGAAGGAAATCGAAGTGCGTCAGGAAGTGGTGCGAGATGATCTTCAGGGGTGTGATAGTGAAATCACTCCAAGACAATAGCAACGAGTACAGAGGGCACTTGGTGTGGATGGGGAAGGGCTCATGGTCAAGAAGACGACACATGAAGGAAGCCAGGTCCTCAACAGAAGCTGGTATAAGGGTAGTTCGACAGGTGCGTCAGGTCGTGATGCAGTACTTGTTATTCCACTGCAGCAGGGGCTGTGTCATGATTATACATGAAGAAACAGATGGGTGGGTCTGTAAGGCTTGACATCTAAGCACCTGTTTTAGCTTAGTATGCAATCAAGCAGGGAGAGAATGGTGATGTTCTGGGGGAGAAAAGCATGGTGTAGTGCACATCTCGTGGGGGGAGAAAAGCACATTTGGTATGAAAGTTTCCAGGTGAGGAACATGGTTGCAACGTGGTTGCTGAACCAGAAGAGTGTTGTGCTTGATCGACACACAAAGCTAAAAGGGGGAGATTGAAGATGTTAGATGTCTGCCCTGAAATAGTCGCTGACGTAGTTGCTGAAGCAGACGTCGTGGTGAGTGGTGATGACCATGTGGAGTCAAGGTGCTGAGTTGGAGTCGTGTAGACTTGGAAGCAAGAGAGTATCTTGGAGATATGGAAAGAGGAATAAACTTGAGGAGCAAGTTTATGACTTAAAGAAAGAGGAATAAATGCATTTCCAAGAAAAGGAAAGTTGCACTTATTGTTATGGAAGATGTCCATACATGTTGCCTTGGAGACTAGGGTTTCGGGAACGTGGAGAATAAACTATAAGATAGATATGGGGTCGTCTGTATAGAGACAGAGACACAAAGGCTGATCTTATAGAGATAGAAAAGCTCTTGGAAGTGTTCTTAGGTCGTGCTGAAGCAGTGGCTGAAGTACTTGCCGGAAGAGAGACATAAGCGGGTAGCTTAGGAATCTTTCAGTAGCAGTTGTTAGGGTGTAACAGATTGTATAAAACTGATTAAGCAGAACTTGTAATGGAATGTAAAAGGCGATTTCTAATAAAGCATAAGTGTTGCTTGTAGTTGTTTTGTCTCTTTGATTTACCTTTTGCAGTACTATTGTGGTGTCATCTTTGCACTAACAGCTTTATTATTCAGAACTCGGTAAAAAAAATCTTAAAAGCTAACTTAGAGATTAAGCTTGTAGAAAACTTAAATGGTGACAACGTCAGTACAAACTATTAAACTTTCTTCAAGATGTGTTTCAATTGTTCTCCTTAGTGTTAAGTTTAGTTTTTTCATTTTTTGCTTCTTGTTTAGTTTTTGGTCTCTCTGCTTTGTTTGGTCTTCGTTGTACTTCTGTGACAAACGAAAATATGTATAAGTTTAACATTTCAACCCAAATTTTTTTATTAAATATATATAACCATTAACACTAGGTTACTTTACGTATACTGATATATAGGTTTATCGTTAATGTATTCACAAGAATAAATCGCATTTTATACGATTTCTGTTCTATTCTATCATATCTTCGATTATAAATTTATGTTCCAATTTATAATGTTTTTTAAAGAGTAAATTAATCATTTAATTATATTATATATATATATATATATATATATATTACATATTAGAATATTATATACTATATAGTTCTAAAACTATAACTAAATATTTAGTTTTTCTTTAATATCACTACATGGCGTTAGATTATCAAATATATATATATATGTATATTTTTTTTAGGGCTTTTTGCAAAAGTGACTCAAAACTTGGAGTCAAACAGAAAACTAACCTTTTCTTTTGACTCCTTTTTTTTTTGAGATTTTAACCCCACACCTGCATTTTATCTACGAAAATGCCATTAACATTTTTTTTTTTTTTTTCGAAAATGGCTTCTTTACTGTCTCAACCTCATCTTCTTCAAGTATTTACAATATTGCCACTGCAATGAATAGTGGCAACAACCTTGTACGAACTGTTTGGAGCTTTTAATGCCCTTTAATGCACGTAAATCTCTTTACACTCTCTCTGTTTCAATTGTTATGAACTAAAAACAACATTTCTTTCACTTTCTCTCTATATTCATCCAAAAAACTCAAGCTTTTGATTCAAAATATGGGCTATGGTTGACAGAGCCATATTTCTTTCGTTTTTACTTACGGTTGCTTTCGTTTGAGGTTCTGGGTGGTTGGAGAAGACCCTGTGTGCAAACGAAGTCATCTCACCTAGTTTAAGGTACGAATTTGAATTTTTTTTCAAGATCTGTTCGCGTAGAAGACTTACTAGTAAGTCATCTGTATGTAGAAGACTTACTGATGAGTCTTCTGGTCAAACGGACGACTTAAATTAAGTCGTCCAGCTTTGTTTGTTAAAAAAAACACTCCAGACGACTTATATATACGTCGTCTACGAGAAACGGGCTAGTTTTGCATTTGACCGAATCGTGTCAGATCTTTGACTATTTCTGGACGACTTATAATTCAGTCGTCTCTGGGAAAGTTAAAATTTTAATATTTTATGAAAACTTGACGACTTACGTGTAAGTCGTCCTAGGTTAGTTTTGTAATTGAAAAATAAAACTTCATAATTTAACTTTAACCAGACGACTTAATATAAAGTCGTCCCTCCAGAAGACTTAATTTAAAGTCGTCCGGGGAAAGCAAAGTCGTCCAGAATTTTTCCCAATTTTCTGGTCAAACCTTGCTTATCCCGGACGACCTTAAATTAAGTCGTTTAGCTGGACGACTTTCATCTAAGTCGTCTGGAGAAAGTTAAATTTCAAGTTTTATTTTTCAATTACAAAACTAACCTAGGACGACTTACACGTAAGTCGTCAAGTTTTCATAAAATATTGAAATTTTAACTTTCCCAGAGACGACTGAATTATAAGTCGTCCAGAAATAGTCAAAGATCTGACACGATTCGGTCAAATGCAAAACTAGCCCGTTTCTCGTAGACGACTTATATATAAGTCGTCTGAAGTTTTTTTTTTAACAAACAAAGCCGGACGACTTAGAATTAAGTCGTCCCTTTTAATTTTCAATTGCAAAAGTGACCTCTTTAGACGACTTACCTTTAAGTCTTCTGGACGACTTAATGCTAAGTCGTCTGCGGCAATGTTTATTGAACTTCTTCATTTTCTCTATGTTTACTAATGTGTTTTATTTTGAATATTTGCAGATGATTTTTCAGTTACATGCAGTGTATGGAGAATGGTTGTTGAGAGATTTCCGTTGGGATTTTGTGGTTGATGATCTCAAAGGAGCAAGATTGTTTTTATTGAATGAAGATTCAACACATGCTGAACTTGTTGCAATGGCTCAAGAAGATTATAACCTGGACATGAGAACAGTGAGTGTGGAGATTAGCTACTCATTACCAGCAGAAATGATGATGGCTCCAGGCAGTCTTCCCATTCATGTTACAAGTGATAGACAAGTTCGAAACTTGCTGGAGATACTCAAAACCCATAGAGTATGTCTTTGTGTATCAAGCCGCAGCAAGGTCGAAACGGTTTCAGAGAAAAGGGATATTGATGAAGCTGGTGAATGGGAAAAAGATGTTGGTGATAATGATGAAGCTGGTGAATGGGAAGAAGATGTTGGTGGTGATGATGAAGCTGGTGAATGGGAAGAAGGTGGTGATGATGAAGATGTTGGTGATAATGAGTTTGTTGAAGATGAAAACCAAGATGGGGAGGAGGAAAATGGGGAGGAGGATGCTGATAATTCTATTGTTGGTGAAACGGATCAGAATGGTGGGGATTACAGTCTTTATGGAAAGGTTCCAGATGAGGACGAGGAAGATGATGATAATATTTGTTTTGAAGAAATCCAAAAGGCATATGCTAAGACAAATGCTATTGAAGGAGGAAAATCGAATGGTACCATCTATGTCAACCAGAGTTTTGTTAGCAAGGGTGCACTGCTTTCAGAGCTGCGGTTGGCAGCAGTGAGGGGTAAGTTTTCTTTCAGATTATACAAATCAACGAAAACTCTCGTTGTGGCAACATGTCCGGTTAGCTATTGTGGATGGAAGGTCAGAGCGAGTGTCAAACATGGGACAAACACGTTTTGGGTAACAAAGTATGTGGAAAAACATTTATGCTCAGCGGGAGACCGAATCGCTCAGCGGAGACACTGTACTCCGAAGTATGTAGGTAGTCTTTTCATTGATCGTGTTGGAATCATTGATGGGATAACTCCGCAGCATATCACTGATGCAATGAGGAACATGTTTGGCATGGCGCTTGATTACACCACTTCATACAGAGCACTGTTATATGCACAAAGATTGGTGAGAGGATCAGCAGAAGAAGGGTATTCGCGTCTGGCATCATATCTCGAGCAAATCTCCATTGCAAATCCTGATTCTATCACGGCGATAGAACTTGATTCTATGAAAAGATTTAAGTATCTATTTCTCTCTTTTGGAGCTTCTATCAAAGGTTTTAAGTATCAGAGAAGGGTCATTGTGGTGGATGGAACTCACCTAAGTGGAAAGTATGGAGGAACTATGTTAGTTGCAGCCGCACAAGATGGCAATTTTCAGATATTCCCATTGGCTTTTGGGATCGTGGATGAGGAAGATATACCTTCTTGGGAATGGTTTTTCACAAAATTGGCTAGTTGTATATCTCATGACAAGCCTCTGGTGATAGTCTCCGACCGGCACAAGGCCATTAAAAGTGCGTGTGATAAGGTGTTTCCTTGGGCAACCCGAGGAATATGTTATTATCACCTTCAAGATAACATTGTCAAAAAGTTTAAAGGGAAACATCTCATGTACTTGGTGAAAGGGGCTGCTTATGCTCACACGGTTTACGATTTTGACCGGTACATGGCTGAGATACGGAGTGCAAACCCGGAACTTGCAACGTATTTGGAGAAAGCCGACGTCAGGCTATGGTCAAGGGTTTATTGTAAGGGGAACAGGTTCAACATAAAAACAAGCAACATTGCTGAATCTATTAATTCCGCACTGAAGCGAGCAAGAGGATTTCCGATTACGTTCCTGCTGGAGTTCATAAGGCAGAAGTTAGGAAAATGGTATTGGAAAAGGAGACAAGATGCTTTGAGTCTCACAACTGAACATAGCCGGGCTGTTGAATACTTGCTTGCTGTTCGAGAAGAGATAGCGGGTATGATGACGGTCGAACCAATTGATGGATGGCATTTCTTTGTCAAAGGTGGCAAAATGGACTGTGTGGTTGATTTGGAACATGCAAAGTGTGATTGTGGTGTCTATGGAGTGGAGAAAATACCTTGCTCTCATGCTATAGCTGCTGGAATACATGCTGGTTTGCATATCTCCACACTTGTATGTCCACTGTACTCAAAGAATTATCTGTATGCAGGATACTCAGAGAATATATATCCTATCGTGTCACAACATATTGAGGAACGAGAATGCTTTCCTCCAGAACTAAAGCGTGGTCGGGGGAGACCGAAGAAATCAAGATGGCAATCTTGGTTGGAGCTATCTAGGATGAGAGGACACAAACCCAGGAAGAAACACAGGGCACGGAGATGCTCAAACTGCAAGGAAACTGGCCATACGAAACCACAATGTACACAACCAGTTGACTAGTTGTCCAGACGACCTAAAGTGTATTTTATTTTTAGACTACCTTCAAGTGTATTTTATTTTTAGACTACCTTCTACTATCCCTTCAAGTCGTCCAAACCTTCTAGACGACTTATTTGTAAGTCGTCCAGTTGGAAAACCTTCCAGACGACTTATAACAAGTCGTCCAAACCTTCTAGACGACTTATTTGTAAGTCGTCCAGTTGGAAAACCTTCCAGACGACTTATAATAAGTCGTCCAAACCTTCTAGACGACTTATTTGTAAGTCGTCCAGTTGGAAAACCTTCCAGACGACTTATTTGTAAGTCGTCCAGTTGGAAAACCTTCCAGACGACTTATAATAAGTCGTCCAAACCTTCTAGACGACTTATTTGTAAGTCGTCCAGTTGGAAAACCTTCCAGACGACTTATTTGTAAGTCGTCCAGTTGGAAAACCTTCCAGACGACTTATAATAAATCGTCCAAACCTTCTAGACGACTTATTTGTAAGTCGTCCAGTTGGAAAACCTTCCAGACGACTTATTTGTAAGTCGTCCAGTTGGAAAACCTTCCAGACGACTTATAATAAGTCGTCCAAACCTTCTAGACGACTTATTTGTAAGTCGTCCAGTTGGAAAACCTTCCAGACGACTTATTTGTAAGTCGTCCAGTTGGAAAACCTTCCAGACGACTTATTTCTTCCAGACAACTTATATCATGTTCAAATACAAAAATCATGTTAAAAAATCATGTTCAAATACAAAAATCATGTTAAAAAATCATGTTCAAATACAAAAATCATGTTAAAAAATCATGTTCAAATACAAATCTAATCATACATGCCCACGAACTTATCACCATCCACATTTTCTTTCAGATGCTGATCAACAAGCTCCTTCCATATATCCACCGCCATATTATCCCTCATTTTCTTCGCGTTGCACCTAGCAAAGTCTTTAGGGTCAAAGGAGCCCCCGAGCGCATGACATTCAATGTACTTTACAGTGTACACGCCACAATCACCATTGTTGGCCGTGGGTACACCTTTCAGCGGTCTCTCATATGTGTATGGCTCCAACCCGTATTTGACCCGCATTTCGTCGGTGGCTGCGCACTCAACAAGCAGATAAGGGACCATCTGGAGAAAAGGCTCCATTATCGCATCCCATGCGTCTGGTACACTAGATGAAGGTATGCTGTCCCAGACGACTATGTGCCTCTTAGGGATCGATATCCAAATAGCAACCCAATGCTTGTCGTCCAAGTTCACTGGCGCATAGATATCATCAATGTCCTCCCCCCACTTCTTGTTTGATTGGCAAAATGAAGGTATTGATCCGTCATAAAAATACGACGCCCCACCAGGTAGAACTCTTCCTAAACCTTTGTGATCAGGTTCCGATGTTTTGAAGAGCTGATACTGCTCTCTCCAAGACTGAGAAAAGTTGTGATCCAGGAAGCACATTCGCTCGCTCCTGAAAGCTTGTGGGTTCTCCTGATACCTCTGCCTTAGCACATTAATCCAAGCATCTATATGCTGCATATTAAATATAACAAGTTAGAAGTTACCAGACGAAGACGACTTATATTTAAGTCGTCTACGTGGTCGTCCAAGTAGACGACTTTCCAGACGATTTATCTTTAAGTCGTCTGGAAAGTAGTCTACTTGGACGACTTTGTAGACGACTTAAATCGTGTGCAGAAGACTTACGCAGTCTTCCAGCCATCCTCTGGCTGTCCGGAGGAAGTGGTACCACCTTGTTGGTGATGTACGTGGTTTGTCCTCGATCTTAGTTAAATAATGACTGCAAACAAAAAAGCAATCAGTTTTGGACGACTAAATCAAGCTATTATGGGTAAAGCAATCACTTACGGATCAGTTTTCAACCAATCAGCGAGTTCCTTCAACTTTTCTTTGTTTACTGGCGGAAATGGATTATAGGCTGCCACTTTATCTTTTTTTTTCTCTGCCATATAAGGAGATCTCACAGTAGGAGCAGGTTTCTTCGCTCGTTTACTCTTTGCACGCTTGTCCAATACAACCAGGCTCGGTTGTGAAACTGGATCGCTTGGCTCGGTGGAAGCGAGGCTCGGTTGTTGATCTGTGGAAGCGAGGCTCGGTTGGTGATCGGTGGAAGTGACAGCAACAATCTCTTTGGAGGTGACACCATCTGCTTTATTTACCGAGTTCGCCTCGGTTGCTGTATCCTCCGGCAACCATCTCTGCAATAAAAGTTGCACACAAGTTAACCTTGGACGACTTAAATAAAAGTTGTCTGGACGACTAGTTGACCCTGGACGACTTAAATAAAAGTTGTCTGGACAACTAGTTAACCCTGGATTTGATACTAACATCTTTGATTTGAGGAGGCTGTTTCTTTTGAGGAGGAGGCTGTTTCTTTTGAAGAGGAGGAGGCTGCTGCTGTTTCTTTTGAGGAGGAGGAGGCTGCTGTTTGGTTTGATGAGGAGGAGGCTGGTTACTAACCACGGTTTCATTGGCATGAGGGGTAGCCTGTTTGTTTCTACCCCCGGTTTCTTTGGCAAGAGGGGTAGGCTGTTTATCTTGAGGGGTAGCCTGATTGGTTAGAGGTGGAGGGGTAGCCTGATTGGTGACACCAACCTTCTTCTCCACAGCTTCCAATCTATCAGACAACTTCCTAAACTCCCTCATGCACTTATTAAACCCTTTTTTCATAGCCTCAGCTACGCCCTTGAACATAATTTCCAACTCCTCTCTGGTCACCCCTCTAGCCTCTTCTCTAGCCTCTTCTCTAGCCTCTTCAGGAGCCTCTTCTCTAGCCTCTTCAGGAGCCTCTTTACGAGCTTTCTTCCGAGGTCTTGGATTGTCTTCCTCCTCCTCCTCCTCCTCCAACACAACCATCTCTTTGGCCTTCTTCGATGGAGTCACAACCTTAGGTTTTGTATTGACCTTAGTACCAGTGACTTCCCAGCAATCCATGGTCCACTTCCACGGTTTCCGCTCATACATGACTTTAATGATGTTCTCCGCGGGCAGGTCCTCAACCTCAGAGTCCCATTTTGGCCACATTTCACTAATGTCCTTCTCAACAAAGTTGATCACGCGGGTCTGCAGTAAATAGAAGAATCGAGTTAGATATTTGAAAAAAAATACTAAATAGACGACTTAATTATAAGTCGTCTACTAAGTCGTCCAGCTGGAAGACCTTCCAGACGACTTATAATAAGTCGTCTAATAAGTCGTCCAGATGGAAGACTTTCCAGACGACTTAATTAAGTCGTCCGATAAGTCGTCCAGCTGGGAAGACTTTCCAGACGCCTTATTATAAGTCGTCTAATAAGTCGTCCAGATGGAAGACCTTCCAGACGACTTATAATAAGTCGTCTAATAAGTCGTCCAGATGGAAGACCTTCCAGACGACTTATAATAAGTCGTCTAATAAGTCGTCCAGATGGAAGACTTTCCAGACGACTTATAATAAGTCGTCTAATAAGTCGTCCAGATGGAAGACTTTCCAGACGACTTATAATAAGTCGTCTGCGCAGTCTTTTGGATTGAAGTAAATACCTGACTCAAGATAGCAGCTTTCATTGATCTGCGGCCTCTGCTGCCCTCGTAAGCCAGTATCGGTGGAGACGGACTGTCTGCTCTGGGACCACCAATACTAGCACCCAATTCCGGCATAGCTGTGTACGTCCAGACTTGAAGAACTTGTATAAACCCATCCACGGTGTAACAGCCAGCAATTTCTTTGTTCCACAAAGAGTCCATCAGCACCTTAAACGCGACTCTCCCCCATGGATAATTCTCAAACCGTTCTAAATCCATCACTAGCCTTGCCAGAGTAGATCGTTAGCGGTTGAAAACTTTCTCCCTTCAATGAATCCAGTGAAGATGGAGAGGTACGCGAGCCGCTTGCGATCTTCCCTGGACCAATCCCCGCATCTCTTCAGTGCTGCTATTATCTGATCAGTAGTTGGCCCAGCTTCCAGATGAACTCCCAGCATCCCCCAGAAAGAAACCATCTCTGGGGTAACGTCACATTTTGGTGTCTCAAGGTCCTCGATGTACTCGCAGTTTAGACCAGTGAGGTTTTCAAACTCTAACAGTGAAAACCTCAAAGGTTCTGGACCAACGAGAGACCACATCTCATACTTCTTCTTAATGTCCAGCTTGAAACTGAGCATGTAGTGAACCAGCCTTGAAGCCCAACCAAATCCCTGCTCCTTGAACTTGATGAAAACTCCCAAACTCGACTCCTTGAGCTCTTCAAATTCGTCATCAGTAAGAGCTTTCCTAAGAGCAGTATGCAACTTGCTGTTATCCGTATGATACGAAATGCTATTGTGGGCTTCTGGCTCTTCCCCTGATGTGTATAACCTACGGGGGAGTTCTGGAATATCCATCCTTTTTGTCTGCAAAATAATCAAAGACAACAATATAAGTCCAGACGACTTAGTAGACGACTTATAATTAAGTCGTCTGGAAAGTCTTCCAAATGGACGACTTATATTTAAGTCATCTACTAAGTCGTCCAGTTGGAAGACAAAGCCGGACGACTTAAATTACTTACAAGTCTTCCAGTCGCAGAAGGAGTTGGAGTACTCGTCATTGCGGTTATAGATCTGAAAAAATAAACGTGAAACGGTGAGAATGAGTAAATTGATAGAGACAACGTTTTATGTTCATCTTTTCCTCGAGATTGATGACTTAGCGGCGTTAGGGTTTACAGAGAAACGGCGCTAAGGTTTACAGAGAAGAAGCGGCGGCGCTAGGGTTTAGAAGAAGCGGCGGCGCTAGTGTTTAGAGGAAGCGGCGGTGAGAACGTTGGTGACCACGGTGGCGAGGGCGACGGTTTGTTCGGAAATAGTGGAAGCGGCGGCGCTAGGGTTTAGAGGAATCGGCGGCGCTAGGGTTTAGAGGAATCGGCGGCGCTAGGGTTAGAAGAAGCTGCGGCGACAACGGTGAGAATGAAGTGAGATAGATAGCCGACGTTGAGAACGATGGTTTGTTCGGAAATCGTGGGAATTCGAAATCGCCTTTGAGAGAGAACTGTTAGGGTTTTGAGAGAGAACTGTTAGGGTTTCTGAATTTCGCGAAAAATGAAAAAAAAAAAAATCACCTTATATATTGGGTAAATAATCCGGTTAGCTTTAAAAGTACATTGGTAAACTTTAAGGTTTGGTCCGGTTTAGACGACTTATTCTGGCTGATAATGTACAACAGACGACTTAATATTTAGTCGTCTGTTTTCAGACGACAAAATATTAAGTCGTCCTAGACCCTAAAATGAACCCCTAAACTAAAATGACTAGATTAACTAACTAACCACGTTATAAAATCAAATTATACTTAAATAGTGTTTACTATACACAGAAATGAACACGCATAAGTAATTTTAAAAATTTTCAAAAACGGTTTTAATGCTTTCCAAAATCTAACCCTAAGAACACATACAATACTACAACATATGTTGATGAAACATAAACTAAAGAATATCATGACTCACTACTTTCACTCATCTATGCTGAAAACAATTGAAATTTGTTATATCTTAATTTATACCTCCTAAGACATATGTTAATTACATAATTCCCATTTTTCACTTATCAAAATATTTTTTACAAAATTTTTAAATTATGTTTAAGACTAACTGTCCAGACGACTTTCAGTTAAGTCGTCTGGACGACTTATTTTCAAGTCGTCTAAACAGACGACTTGCGAGGGGTAGAAACGTAAAAAAAATTCCGTTTTTTTGTTTGGTCACAAGGGGATAGTTGTAATTTCAATAGCCTTTTAGGTTACTTTTGCCTTTGACCCAAGTTGGGGTATTGCTTTGGGTTTGACTCCAAGTTTTGAGCCCAAGTCTATATATACTGAAAACGAAAACAATGAATGACTATCTAGCTTCTAAAAGTCATTTGTTAAAAATGATGAAGTGTGAAATTTTAGCATATGTATTTTGCCAATCAAGAGATTTCAAATCATCAGCAGAGACATGAGCTTTTGAAGATGTAAGATGTGTGCCCTGAATTAGTCGTTGACATAGTTGCTGAAGCAGACGTCGTGGTGAGTGGTGAAGACCATGTGGAGTCAAGGTGCTGACCTGAAGTCGTGTAGACTTGGAGAGCAAGAGAGTATCTTGGAGATATGGAAAGATGAATAAACTTGAGGAGCAAGTTTATGACTTAAAAAAAGAGGAATAAGTGCATTCCAAGAAAAAGAAAGTTTCACTTATTGTTATGGAAGATGTCCATACATGTTGCCTTGGAGACTAGGGTTTCGGGAACGTGGAGAATAAACTATAAGATAGATATGGGGTCGTCTGTATAGAGACAGAGACACAAAGGCTGATCTTATAGAGATAGAAAAGCTCTTGGAAGTGTTCTTAGGTCGTGCTGAAGCAGTGGCTGAAGTACTTGCCGGAAGAGAGACATAAGCGGGTAGCTTAGGAATCTTTCAGTAGCAGTTGTTAGGGTGTAACTGACAGTGTAAATCTGATTAAGTAGAACTTGTAATAGAGTGTACAATGCGATTTCTAATAAAGAATAAGTGTTGCTTGTAGTTGTTTTGTCTCTTTGATTTACCTTCTGCAGTACTATTGTGGTGTCATCTTTGCACTAACAAGTGGTATCAGAGCAGGGCACCTAAGTTATCGGTGTAATCCTGAAGGTGAAGATGGACACAATTGTTTCGATACAGAAGACAATCATGTCGAACGCAGACCAGTATGGTCATTGGAAAGCTCGCATGAAGCAGATAATTCGAGGAATCAATGAAGATGCGTGGACAGCTGTGGAGATTGGTTGGGAGGAGCCTACCATAGTCACAGGAGATGAGAAGAAGACTAAGCCAAAAGAGGATTGGTCAGAGGCGGAGCGCAATGCATCAAAGTTTAATGCAAATGCGCTTTCGGTGATTTTTGGAGCCGTTGAAGCAGAACAGTTCCAGCTGATTCAGGGGAGTACTTCGGCTAAATAGGCGTGGGAGATCCTGCTGAATTCGTTTGATGGAGATGAGAGTGTCAAGAGGACACGTCTAGATCATCTTGGGTCGTAGTTTGAGAATCTCAGGTGGTCTAATAATGATTCTGTGGCGACCTTCAGTGCCAAACTCAGTGGTATAGCGCATGAAGCATGTGTACTTGGGAAGAAGTACAAGGAGAAGAAGTTGGTAAAGAAGTTGCTACGCTGTCTTCCAATGAAGTTTGGAGCTCATAAGGCGGTCTTGAATATGACCACAAACACGGATGAGCTCAAGTTTAACAAGCTTGTGGGTATGTTGAAGGCAGAAGAGATGGAGACAAACAGTAGTTCAGTCTCTACGTCAGGTGGTGCATCAACGAGTATAGCTCTTGCTGCTGACAAAGATGGAGTTAGATCTCCGAATGTTGAAGATGCCATGGAGATGTTGGCTAGGAATCAGTATGGTCGCCAGGGAGGTGATCGTGGCAATAGCAGAAGAAGAGAACGTCTTAGATGCTATGATTGTGAAGGTGTTGGTCATATAAAGGCTGACTGTCCTAAGTGTTCTGAGTGTAGAGGTGTTGGACACACACGGCGTGAATGTCCAAACTCAAAGAAGAAAAAAGGAGTTCCATTGCAGTTGTCTGATGATTCAGAGTCTGAGAAAGATGGAAAAGTGATGAAGAACCTTGTTGCATTTGGTGCACGCAAGGAGGAATCTAGTGAATCCTCGGATTCAGATATTGGTACAGATGATGAAGAGTATCACGTGCTGTACAACAAATGGTTGAATCTCAAGGATCAGAATCTGAGATGGGAGAATGTGGCTCAGAAGAAACCAAGTTGCTTGAAGAAGTGCTGGAAGAACTTGCGATTGTAAAAGAGAAGAATGAGTCTCTAGAGCAGGAGGTTAGCAAGTTGAGGAAAGTCCAGCAGAAGGGGCTGTCACATTTCGTGCAAGGGAGCACATCAAAAAGTGGAGCCAAAGAATCTTGTCAGGAAGTACGTCGGGACGTACGACAAGGAGTACGACAGGAAGTTCTACAGCGCGTAGCTGTGAGTAACAAGCCGAAAGTAGTACATCAGTGCAACAACATAAAGGTCAGACATGAGTTTCTGAAGCATGGTTGTGCAGCTGGTACAAGGAAGGAGACTGATCGGTGCATCAGCAGCTGTGTCAGGCCAAGCAAGAAGCAACATCGGATGTGCTGTTGGTTCTGTGGGAAGGTTGGACATAAGAAGGTGGAGTGTTTTGCTCATGAGAAGAGCAAAAACATGACCAAGAAGGTGAACAAGACGTTCACTAAACCCAAGAGGGTTGAAGAGGTGTCCTTAGCCAAGAGTGGCTTACTTGATGAGATCAAGGATGAGATATCAGAAGATGGATGCAGCTCTGGTAGGAGTGATCTCGAGGTTGATCAAGAAGCACCAAGTCTGGAGCCAGGACACGAGGTTGTTTGTGGCACAAAGGGGAAGGAAATCGAAGTGCGTCAGGAAGTGGTGCGAGATGATCTTCAGGGGTGTGATAGTGAAATCACTCCAAGACAATAGCAACGAGTACAGAGGGCACTTGGTGTGGATGGGGAAGGGCTCATGGTCAAGAAGACGACACATGAAGGAAGCCAGGTCCTCAACAGAAGCTGGTATAAGGGTAGTTCGACAGGTGCGTCAGGTCGTGATGCAGTACTTGTTATTCCACTGCAGCAGGGGCTGTGTCATGATTATACATGAAGAAACAGATGGGTGGGTCTGTAAGGCTTGACATCTAAGCACCTGTTTTAGCTTAGTATGCAATCAAGCAGGGAGAGAATGGTGATGTTCTGGGGGAGAAAAGCATGGTGTAGTGCACATCTCGTGGGGGGAGAAAAGCACATTTGGTATGAAAGTTTCCAGGTGAGGAACATGGTTGCAACGTGGTTGCTGAACCAGAAGAGTGTTGTGCTTGATCGACACACAAAGCTAAAAGGGGGAGATTGAAGATGTTAGATGTCTGCCCTGAAATAGTCGCTGACGTAGTTGCTGAAGCAGACGTCGTGGTGAGTGGTGATGACCATGTGGAGTCAAGGTGCTGAGTTGGAGTCGTGTAGACTTGGAAGCAAGAGAGTATCTTGGAGATATGGAAAGAGGAATAAACTTGAGGAGCAAGTTTATGACTTAAAGAAAGAGGAATAAATGCATTTCCAAGAAAAGGAAAGTTGCACTTATTGTTATGGAAGATGTCCATACATGTTGCCTTGGAGACTAGGGTTTCGGGAACGTGGAGAATAAACTATAAGATAGATATGGGGTCGTCTGTATAGAGACAGAGACACAAAGGCTGATCTTATAGAGATAGAAAAGCTCTTGGAAGTGTTCTTAGGTCGTGCTGAAGCAGTGGCTGAAGTACTTGCAGGAAGAGAGACATAAGCGGGTAGCTTAGGAATCTTTCAGTAGCAGTTGTTAGGGTGTAACAGATTGTATAAAACTGATTAAGCAGAACTTGTAATGGAATGTAAAAGGCGATTTCTAATAAAGCATAAGTGTTGCTTGTAGTTGTTTTGTCTCTTTGATTTACCTTTTGCAGTACTATTGTGGTGTCATCTTTGCACTAACAGCTTTATTATTCAGAACTCGGTAAAAAAAATCTTAAAAGCTAACTTAGAGATTAAGCTTGTAGAAAACTTAAATGGTGACAACGTCAGTACAAACTATTAAACTTTCTTCAAGATGTGTTTCAATTGTTCTCCTTAGTGTTAAGTTTAGTTTTTTCATTTTTTGCTTCTTGTTTAGTTTTTGGTCTCTCTGCTTTGTTTGGTCTTCGTTGTACTTCTGTGACAAACGAAAATATGTATAAGTTTAACATTTCAACCCAAATTTTTTTATTAAATATATATAACCATTAACACTAGGTTACTTTACGTATACTGATATATAGGTTTATCGTTAATGTATTCACAAGAATAAATCGCATTTTATACGATTTCTGTTCTATTCTATCATATCTTCGATTATAAATTTATGTTCCAATTTATAATGTTTTTTAAAGAGTAAATTAATCATTTAATTATATTATATATATATATATATTACCTATTAGAATATTATATACTATATAGTTCTAAAACTATAACTAAATATTTAGTTTTTCTTTAATATCACTACATGGCGTTAGATTATCAAATATATATATATATGTATATTTTTTTTATTGGTTTATATATATATATATATGAGAATACTTACGAGTTCATATTCAAAGCGGCATGCTAAATGTTTTTATTTTATTTTGATAATCGCAGGGATTCCAAAGGTTTTTTAGGCCCAACGACTAATCTCACAAGGCATTTCATCCAGGTACGCGAAACTCCATCGTTAAGGGCGTGTCTAGGTGGCCTATGCTATTCGAACATGGAACCCTTCTACCACTATGCCAAGGCGACTTCGTTACATGCTAATTGTTTGTAATGGCAATACAAATTTTGTAATTTTTTGTTTCACTTTATTGGTTTATATATTTTGATTGATTTATAAATTCGTATAGTATTTACAAATCCATGTAAGATATACAGATTTTCAAATTTTTTCAGATTAGTATTTACAAATTCGGAAGTTTTTCCTCGGATTTGAGTCTTTGTTTTTTAACAAAGAAATCTATACAAATCCATTCAAATGCATTATAAAATCAAATTTATTAATAAATCCTTATGATTGAATAACACTTGATTTATATTAGAATTTAAAAATCATAAAACCAATAACATTTGATTTCAATACGTATTTTATAATCATATAACCAATAACATTAGATTTAGTTTAAATTTTCAAATCCATTAAAATACACCAACCAATAACCCCACAATATAATGTCTGACTTGATGCTTTTTTTTTTAAAATTAAAATTTCATTAGTCATCCCGAACATGCATAAACAACGGTTATAATAGAGAATTGAGTAAAATCCGTTCAACCTAAGACTGCTTTGCTACGCTTCCGAAGGACACGCAGTCTGATTACTTCCTAAGCTCCGGACTCAACTCTAAGGAAGGACACACAAACAAGCTACTTATCATAATCCTGGACCCGACTTCCGTGATCACCGGCTAGTCCCGGTTAATCATTGCGGGAGAACATAGTCTTCGCTCTCTCCTCACCAATGACATGCTGCGATAATTAAGATCATACATACCAAAATACAAGACCACACAACACACACAACAACCTAACAAACTAAAAACAAGGCAAACATGTGAAGAACATAACATACAGAATCGAAACTAAAGAACCATACTCAATACTGAACAGACTAGTTACTAAAAAGATGGGGTTGAATAGCAACTACAACGATGACAAAACGGCTCAAAACCTGCACACAAAGCTTACGAAATAACGCTACCAACAAGATCAAATGACCTTCCATTGGCACTGGGAAGCATTACCCGAACAATTGAAGTCACCGCTAAACATAAGAGCCGAAGACCAACTCGACCGCGATGAATAAGCATCAATTGCCGCCTTGGAGAACCCAAGGACTGGAATCATATGGTGCTGAAGACAAGTGAAGCCAATAAGAACGAGAGCTAAACCCTCAGAGGAGAGCCATCACTGCCGCTAAGGAGTGTTTAACACCGAAGGCCAACAAAGAGAAGAACATGAAAGGAAGGGCGAGGAGCCTCTAACGAAGAAGCCATCAAATACGACATCAAGTTTCTGAAACTCGTTGTACCTTTCACTGACGAAGCTTGAGAAGACCTCCGTTCTGAGGCACCCCATAGACGGGCTGGGTCTACTAACCTCTGCCTCTCTTCTCAGAGGAGAACCCGTGGATCTAAACTGCCACCGACAAGCAAAGGAGCAGACAATATAATCCATACGACACAACACCAGATCTGGGAAGAGCATCATTCCTTGCCCTTTGTTGCTATCAAGGTAAAATCACATGCGAAGCAAAATCAATCCAACCACAAAGCCTTAAAAGCCGACACCTTCCAGCATCTCCGCCTAACCAGCCTCGGCACGACTCCAGTGTTGGAGATGAATTTAGCATTCTCCCACAAGACCCATCAGTTAACAGGATTCAGATCATTGTCACCGAGAGTCTAGCTGGGATCGAACTTGGTAGGACTATCATTTGGTTCTAGAGCTCAATTGATCGACCCGGTCCTACAGTCAATTGGCCGACTGGGTCAGTATCAGCCCATCGAGCCATAGCTTGGCTGAAAAGCCCATCAAGCCATCGACCAACTGGAAAGCCCATCAAACATTAGTTTGGGCCTGAATTATTAGGGCGAACGAGTGTTAGACAAGTAGAGCCTATAAAAGGAAGACATATGGGAAGAGAAAAGGGATCCGAAGAGAGAGACTAAAACACTGACGACACGATTTAGGGTTAGACAACCGATCGAGCCTCTTTGTATCCTCGCCGGTGCTTTTAGCAAAGCTCCGACCTTCTTTCTTTTCCATAATCTCCTTGTAATCACGCTTGTTATCACATACCGATCAATAGAACGTCTTTGTAAGACCCACAAAAACGAGTTCATTTTACTTTCAGTCGATCATCCAAACTCGTATTCAACATCCAGGACAAGAGTTAAGATGAGACAACTATATTTTAGAACTTGAATTTTCGTTTTCATATAATTTGTGTTGACTGTTAAGTCATCTCTTCTTTTATTTTCGTTTGTCCACCCTCTATTATTAGAACTTCAGTTCATAAAATCGTTTGTGCCATTTAAAAGTTTTATTTTACATACACAATATCTCGAGATAAATAACGGGTGAAGGCCGTGAAGCTATATTCAAACATCCACTAAAGACGTCTAAATATCACTGTTTATCATTGACGTGGATAACTAAGTTCATTTTGACCGTTATCAATAAGTTCATTTTGACCGTTATCCAGTTCACCAGTTCACTTTCACCCTATTAATGATGTTGATCTTTGTTGTTTTGCGGCAACGACTTTTCATTAAATGCAACTATAATTCTTTTGTATCAACATCATGTGTTTAGACCAGAATGGCTTACAAGGATTTGAATTTTGAACTACAGTGATTAGGGGTGGACATTTTTTATCCTTAAAATTTGATTTCATTCGTTATCCATTTTGATTTGATCTAAAAAATCTGGATATCCGTAAGTTTCATGAGCAAATCAAATATTAAAAATCAATATCAGTTAAAAACGAAGCAACTCACAAATACTAAAAGTTTTAGGAACTCATATCCGCTCTGCTCCGTTATTTTTAAATAAAATTAGAAGTATATCTACAAATAAATAGAGAGTTGTCAATATATAATTTATATAATTGTTATTTTAGTAGATAATTTTAATAATTTCATATATAAAATTACTTATAAGAGTATTACATTAAGAAAGAAATATAAAATATTTATAAAAACTACAATTTTCTACAATTTATGTTTTATGAAATTTAACAAACATAGTTTCAATAATTTTTGCTTTTTGTTTTATATGATGTAAAAATATGTTTTTCTTTTAAAACAAACTTGAATACTTTTTTTTTATATTTGCTTGTATTAAATAAATTAAACGAAATATTCGTAAATATCCATAAATATTCACAAATATCTATAAATTATTCGAATATCCGAAAATTGATTATCCGTTATTTTCGAAGCAAATCAAATCGAAAAATTATATATATGTCAACTACTAAACAAATCACAAATAGTGAAAATTAATGATGATATCTCGACAACATTATCACAAACCAATATCTTATAATATCTTTTAAATATATAATATTAATTTTATTTACAAATATAAAATTTTAATTTATTTTACCGTTGCTTAAATATGTAAAAGCAGGAGTGGGATGATATTAAGCCAGGACAGGTTGTATAAGTATACCTTTTTGTCTTGATTTTTTCTTTTTTTTGGTAAACGGCAGGAGACATGAGTCTCCTACACTTTATTTCAAAATAAATTAACAACTACAGGTAAACCCGCCGAGTTCTAGACATCCCATTACAATCCTCCAACAAAACAGGAGCAACATGCTCTGGAGCCGACTCAAAATAGTGTAAACCAAACGGTAAAGAAAACGCATAGTTAGCTAATCCATCTGCTAGACGATTAGCCTCCCTATACACGTGAAAAAATTTGACTAACCAGTCTCTTGAAACAAAGCCATAGCACAAACGTACTAGGAAGGACAAGGGATGTGCATCATGAATCCCTGTCTGAAGAAAGCCCACCACACTTTCAGAATCTACTTCAACTTCCAGCTGCCGAATACCACGATCCCATGCTATGCACAGACCATAGTACACACCCCACAATTCTGCTAACAGAGCAGAGCAAATGCCAATGTTAACCGCAAAGCCCCCTTCCCACGTCCCGTACTCGCCCCGCACAACCCCTCCCGCAGTAGCCAGACCAGGATTACCTCGAGCTGCTCCATCCGTATTTAGTTTATACCAGCCACTCTCAGGACACTTCCATGCTATCTGCTTCTCTACCCGACCCCCAGCAACTGATCTCTTACTTAGGATCTTGTTCGCGTCCATCACTTCTCGGGCTTTATCTCTAACATACTTCACTCTATCTCGACATTTCCCTATATCACCGAAAACATACCCACATCTCCATTTCCAACACCACCACACCGTAACTGCAAAGATTGTCGGCCACTGGCTCCCATTTCCTAACCTATCACTCGCAAGATTGTCATAGAGCCACTCTAGAAGAGGTAGACTGAAGAAGCGATGCTGTCTACTCGGCATAACACTTTTCGTCCATAATCGTGCTGCTGCCGGGCAATCTCGAAGCACATGGAGGATAGTTTCATTTCCATTTTTACACAGACTGCACACTCCATTATCGCTCAAGTGTCTACGCTTCCTCTCCATATTTGTCATGATAACCTGATGAGACACCAACCATAGGAAGACACGGACTCGTTCAGGAGCCACTAGGCGCTACACGCGATTATACAGAGCTTCCATATTCGGTCTTGGTACTCTATCTCTAGTCAAAAAGACATATGCAGACTTAACCGAGAACAGTCCATCCTTACTCTCCCCCACGACATTCTATCACGGGCCCCGGTAACATCATCAATAACCATTGCAGCCAATCTTAACCGGTCCTGTATTGATGTATATGGTTCGATAACTTGAGTTAACCAGCCAGTTCCATTCTGCCATAAATCCCGAGCCCTTGCCTCTAGTATCAGCTCCGGTATGTGCACCATACTCAAGTTCTGCAGAGGTTCGTCTAACAACCATTTGTCTTTCCAAAACCGGACCCTGCGACCATTCCCTAAGATCCAACGCGTCCCCGGAACAATCACATCTCTGATACCCACCGCTATGCTTCTCCAAGTCGGTGACCAAGTCCCCTGAACTATCAGCCATGTTGGATCATATAACTCACCTACTCTAAATTTTTTCCTCAGGATCTTGACCCACAAAGCATCCTCCGTATTCAACAATCTCCATCCAAGTTTTGCTAATAAAGCAATATTCATCTCCTTTGCCAACCTAATGCCAAGCCCCCTTCTATTTTAGGCTTACAAATTACGTCCCAAGACACCAAGTGTTGCTTTCTGTTCCCTTCACTACTTCCCCATATAAAGCCTCTAGCGATCTTATCCAGTTGGTTTAAAGTTGATATCGGCAGTGATATAGTGCTCATCGTATGAACCAGAATAGATGTGAGAACAGATTTGGTGAGCGTTATCCTTCCTGCCAAACTCAAAAATCTACTCTTCCATCCAGCAAGCTTAGATGAAACCTTCTCAATCACTTCCCCAAACGTCTCCTTATTAATTCTTTTCTGGAGAACTGGCATACCAAGGTACTTACCCAATTCCTTCGTTCCTTTGATACCACTCTCATTACTTATCGAATTAGCTAGATCCCGGTGAATATTCTCAGAGAAAAAGATTACAGATTTTGTCTTGATTTTTTCTTAGATTCGCCTCTTAGAGGTTCACTCCTAACATAGTAGCCAACAAAAAATTGGCAACCCGTGTAAAAAAATATAAAAGAATAATAGTAATTGTTAAAAAAAGAAAAAGAACGTTGTTAACGCCGCGACAAAAGTCTAAACTCTAAATTTTAAATACTAAATCCTAAACTTTTGGGTAAATTCTACACCTTTGGGTAAATCCTAAACCTTTGGGTAAACCCTAATCCTTAGGGTAAACCCTAAACCCTTAAATCCTAGGGTTTAAGGTTTATCTAACGGTTTAGGATTTACCTAAGGATTTTGGATTTAGGTTTTATCCAAGAGTTTATGGTTTATCCAAAGATTTAGGATTTATCTAAGATTTTGGGTTTAATATTTAGGATTTAGAGTTTTTCTGACAGCGTTAACAACATTAATTTTTTTTTTGGTATTTTTATTACAAAGCATAATATAAGCTGGCAAAATTTTATTGGCTATTACGTCATGGGTGAACCTAAGAAAAACTCTTTTGGCTTCTAAATTAAAGAATGAATATTTGTTGTGATCAAAATGTCTTACTCATGAGTTATCACAATGGGTTAGAAATAGTAATCAACTAGGATAAGACATGGGCGTTGCGCATGGTGAGTTTTTTTGTATATATTATCGACAATTTTTTGTATATTTGATCATTTTATTTATAAATATACAATATTTTTTGTTGTTATTATATAATTTCTTTCCGATGGACCGGATCAATTTATTAAAAATTGTGGAACTAAATTATAATTAATATATCATGGGTTGATCGAATTGGACATTAAACAAATTATAACAAAAAAACCACTCAACACATTCTTGAAAAAAATGAACAGTATTGTTTCCACAGTTGAATTTATTTTGACATTTATCTTCCATATGGTTTTGAAAGGTTTCAGATCAACCATCGAATTGATACTTTTCATTTTAATGCTTTTAGTCGTATGCTTAAAGAAAACTTACTTTTTTTGTAATTTAAAGTCTTTTAAAAAAATTCAAAATATAACATATAAGAAAAAATCTAATATATAAGAAAATATAACATATAATATTTTCTCATTTTTGTAATTTAAAGTCGTTTTAAAAAATTTAAAATATAACATATAAGGTTTCCTCAATTTTGTAATTTAAAGTCATTTTAAAAAATTTCAAACTTTAACATATAAGAAAAAATCTATATTTTTTTATTATATGGTTAATGTGATTGTTTAATTTTTTTTGAATAATGTAAAATTAAACAAAAATGAAGAATGATGCAAAAATTGTTATCAAATCTTTATTATTCATAGTTATTAATTGCCAATATATATGTTAATCATATTAGGTAATTCCGTAGGTTTTATTTAAGGAAAGAATACACGATTCTTATATTTTGGGTTAATATAATGTTTCTTAGTAATTGGATTTATACCAACATTTTTTTCAATTGATTCTTAAACTGTCACGTAAGCTAAATTGTCATCCTATTTAAGTGACACCAAAGCATGATCTCTTTTTAATTAGTACAAATTTAAGATTACAAATTTTTAAATGATCCTCAATTAATATATAGGGGATTACGGTCATGGAGTATGAATCTTTTTTTTTGGCTAAAGCAAGGAGTTAATATGACAATTGATATTGTGTTTAGTTTCTTAAAAATGGCAATGACATTATTGGGAATAATTAAAAGGAATACTAATAATATACATAATATTAACTTCCACCGTTTTGGAAAGATTGGTTTAATGAATTATTGCTGGCTCCTTAAAAAAACTGATTTTCTAGCTTATTATTATTTTTTTGCTAGAATTTTATGTCCTAATTTGAAATGCATTTATCTCTCTATCTTTAAGATTGTTACTACGAATTTGTTTAGAATTTTATGTCCATCTGATCAGGTTGCACAAGTTCAAAAGTCATCTCAACCTATTAGACAAATCTCGACTACGAACAAAGTAATGGAAGACATAAGCAAACACACGACAGCAAAGAGTCATTTAGGAAATGCTCAAGGTTAGATGAAAGAAACTATGACAAGTATTATAGCAGCTGCAAGAGCTTCAGTAAATGGAACCAAGCGTACCCCCTGAAATAGATAAAGGATACCATTTCAATCCGCGCTACCTAATACTTCAGGCGCTCCTGTCCTCCAGACATGGACAGTGCCTCCAAGTAATATTGAACTGTAATCTGAGAGAAGAAAATCACCTAATATTACTACTCAAAGAAGGAAGATAGGAAGACTTGCAAAGCTCAAGTCAAAGATAGTAAATCCAAATATTATACAAAGAGTTATCTCAAAAAGAGACATATCACGCCTACATAACTCATCTTCAAGCCTCATACCTCGAAACCAGATCAAAGTGGAGTTAGGACTCAGACAGGGGATGAAGGCCCATCTAACGGGAGTAACAACTCTCCAATCCAACTAATCCCTACTATGGCAAGGAGAAAGGAAGATTTTTGGATCACTCCACACCCGACTCCTTAGTCATAGTTAGCTGGAACTATTGTAACAGTCCATTGACTAAGGGAGAACCATAGGAGAAACTCCCATGACATTGAATTCTTGACAGAGACAAAAAAAACCCACAGAGATTATCATGACGGAATTCCACTGGCTTTAGGCAAAAAAATCACTATGCATTTCCCCCTCACAGCCCGAGAGGAGGTGGTTTGTTCCTGGCTTGGAAAAAGACATAAACCTTATGATTAAGGCCTCGACAAAGAACTACATAGACACTACTGTTGAGTACAAGGAATCTCCTTCCATTCCACATTTGTCTATGGGGAACCAAACCACACTAAAAGACAAGATATCTGGAATGAGTTCTCAACTCTACAAATTGTATCAGGTAAACTCTGGTTCCTTACAGGAGACTTTAATAAAACAGTGGATAATAGTGAAAAATGTGGAGGTCCATATAGAGCTGAAGGTATTTTATGCGCCTTCAGAACTTTCCTATCTCAAAATGGTCTATTTGATCTAAAGCATAGTGTAAGCTACTTATCTTGGAGGGGACAGAGGCACTCTCATTTAGTGCAATGCAGACCTGATCGATCAATCAGAAATAGTAAATGGACTGATCTATTCCATTCATGCCTGAGCCAGTACCTCAAATATAAGGGATCTGACCATCGCCCAATGCTCTCCTTCCTAGACACAACGAAGAGAAAATGTCAAAAGATGTTCACTACAAGAAAACAGCGGTATTCTGGCGGACATTCCGACGGAAAATGAAATCCTCGGAATATCCCGAGGAATTTCCGAGGATATTCCGAGGAAACACAAAATTTGGTTTCCTCGGAATATACCGACGGAATTCCGAGTAAATATCAATCCGTCGGAATATTCTTATGGAATACCGAGGAAAAATGTATTCCTCGGAAAAAACCGATGAATTCCGAGAATATATTATAGCCGTTAGAGAGCCGTTGGAGAGCCGTTGGGGGGTTTTAAAAATTTCGAGGAAATTCCGACGAACTAGCCGTTGGCGTCGGAATTCCGTCGGAATTTCCTCGGTCTGTCGGCAGGATTTCAACTATAAATACAAGCACCCCTCTTCCTCTTCATTCACTCCATATCTTCATCCTCCCTCTTACTCTCTTTACACACGAATTTGATTCATAAAAAACATGTCTTCTTCAAATTATTTTCGTTCTTGGATCGATCGACCTCATTTGGATCCGAACACGATATTGCTTACGGAAGAATACCAACGAGGTATAACCGAATTCATGGGGTTAGTTCACCAACAACCGGAAGCAAAAACAGGTATGTTAAGATGTCCTTGCTCTAATTGTAAAAATAGAAAGGTTATTAAAGAGTGGGATGTTTGGACTCATCTATATTTGAGTGGGTTTACACGAAGTTACAAAATTTGGTATCATCATGGGGAAACTGATTATGAACATGGTAGTACTAGCGAACCTCAGCCAGCGGTTAGATTAAAAGAACCAATTAGAACGGATGTAGATTATGGTGTAGGTACTGAGCAGATGGTAAACGATCATTTTAGAGGGGAAAATTTACCCGATGCAGAAGCTAGGAGATTTTATGATATGTTGGATGCTGGAAAGCAACCATTGTACGAAGGTTGCAGAGATGGTCATTCAGCTTTATCATCTGCTACAAGATTGATGGGCATTAAAACAAATTATAATTTGGCTGAAGACTGTGTGGATGCGATTGCTGATTTTGTAAAAGGTATTCTACCCGAGGATAATGTAGCTCCTGGTTCATACTACGAGGTTCAGAAACTCGTAGCTGGTCTTGGTTTATCGTATCAGGTAATAGATGTATGCAGCGACAACTACATGATTTATTGGAGGGCGGATGAACAGCGGGTTACATGCAAATTTTGTGGGAAGCCTCGTTATAAAGATACGAGTGGAAGAGTTCCAGTGCCATATAAAAGGATGTGGTATTTGCCTTTGACGGAAAGGTTGCTGAGGTTGTATCTGTCTGAACGCACAGCGCAACCAATGAGATGGCATGCGGAGCACTCAACAGATGGTGAGATCAAACATCCTTCAGATGCAAAAGCGTGGAAGCATTTCCAATCAAAGTATCCCGACTTTGCGTATGAGAGAAGAAATGTCTACCTTGGATTATGTACTGATGGTTTCAGCCCGTTTGGCAAGAGTGGAAGACAGTATTCTCTATGGCCAGTCATTCTTACACCATACAACCTACCCCCAAACTTGTGCTTGCGACGAGAGTTTTTGTTTCTCTCGATTCTCGTTCCCGGACCAGAGCATCCTAAGAGATCACTTGATGTGTTTCTTCAGCCACTAATATATGAGTTGCAACAACTATGGGCTCAAGGTGCTGAAACATACGATGTTTCGTGTAAAGAAAACTTTCAAATGCGGGCAGTACTAATGTGGACAATAAGTGATTTTCCAGCATATGGTATGTTATCTGGATGGACAACGCATGGAAGGCTATCATGTCCATATTGTCAAGATAACACTGATGCTTTCCAACTAAAACACGGAAGGAAAATGTGTTGGTTTGACTGTCACAGGAGATTCCTACCACCTGATCATCCATATCGTAGGAGTAGGAATTTGTTTACGAAGAACAAGAGGGTGTTTGACAGTCCACCTCCGGAAATTTGTGGGAAAGATTTGAAGACACAACTAAGAGATTTTGGTGCAGAAAGGACGCCAGACGTCGGTGGACATGAGCGTTTTCCGGTAGATGCTGTTGGAGACCTACATAACTGGCACAAAAAAGTATTTTCTGGGATCTGCCATACTGGGAGGATCATCTTCTAAGGCATAATTTAGATATCATGCATATTGCGAAGAACTTTTTTGAAAATCTCATGAACACGATCCTTAATGTTCAAGGTAGAACAAAGGATAATTTGAAGTCAAGACTGGATTTAGTCGATATATGTGCTCGTTCAGAACTTCATGTTGATGAGAATGGTAGGGCTCCTTTTCCCATATACCGACTTGATGGAGAGGGAAAAGATGCGTTCTTTGATTGGATTTCAAACGATGTGGAATTTCCAGACGGTTACGCATCTAATTTGCGTAACTGTATCGACAGAAAGGAAGGAAAGTTTACTGGCTTGAAAAGCCACGATTGCCATGTAATGATGCAGTGCCTCCTTCCGTTTGCCTTCAAGGAACTATTACCACGAAATGTTCATGAAGGAATTACAGGGATAAGTGGTTTCTTCCGCGATTTATGCACGAGATCAGTGACTCTTGAAGGTATTGAAAATATGAAGACTAACATAGCCGTGATTCAGTGCAACCTTGAGAAGATATTTCCTCCCTCATTTTTTGATGTTATGGAGCATCTTGTTATTCACCTGGCAAGAGAATTGGAACTTGGTGGTCCTGTGCAGTATAGATGGATGTATCTGTATGAGCGGTATATGTTCCATTTGAAGAAGATGGTGAAAAATTTAAGTAGGGTGGAAGGTTCTATAGTCGCACAGATGATCAATGAAGAAACTTCAAACTTTGCCGAGTACTACTTTCCAGCAGAAGTTCAGACCAAAAACAGAAGACCTGCTCGGCATGATGATAGAGGCGAACGGACAACATATCATGTTACGGTTCCAGACATTTTCACAGACGTTGGACGACTTAGCGGAAAACCAAAGGACCATCGACTTACTGAGCAGGAGCGCAGTAATTTGCAAACATATTTGCTCACCAACCGCGAAGATGTTCTTCAAAATGAGAGGTAAATAAATTAGCTTACAAATTTTTATTTTAACAAGTTGAAATTTAAATCTTAATTAATTACATTATTGTCATCATATGTACAGGATTTTCATGGCAGAAAAGCGGTTCGAATATAAATGCGCCACAGAGGACGAACTAGAAGAAATGATGCAGAGAGAATTTGCTGGATGGATGTTTACTTATGTGAGTGCTTTAAACAAATTAAAATATCCTTTATCACATATTTATACTAATTCACATTTATTGATATAACATATATATGTGCTATTAATAGGTGTCTGCTGGTTTGGCCAGAGGTGAAACATTTGACGATTGGATACGCGAGATGGTCGTTGGACCAAACTTTGTTGTGAAGTCATATCCGAGATTTTGTACTCGAGGATATGCATTCACAACTCAGAAGAGGAGACGTTCGAGTACGACTTATGATGCTGGCGTTTGTTCTGCATCAGGAGATGATGTATACTACGGACACATACATGAGATTTTGGAAATCAAGTATTTGGGCATGGTTGGATTGCGCTGTACTGTTTTCTATTGTGATTGGCACGACAACACTCTAGAACGAGGTGTGAGAACAGATGCATTTGGTGTTACATCAGTAAATTCGAGGCGAAAGCTGCAATATTATGATCCTTTCATTCTTGATTCTCAGGCCGATCAGGTAATTAAATGTTAATTATTCAGAATGATTCATCATCATGTATATTAATTTATAATTTTACAAATAATTTTTTAAATGTTACAGGTTTGTTATATCAAGTACCCCCGGGTAAGGAACAGAGATGATCCATGGGTTACTGTTACAAGAGTCAACCCGAGAGGCCGAGTTCAGGAAAGTTCTGAGCTGGAAGACCCACTACAACTAAGCACATCCGACAACTTAAGTGCAGCAGAAGATTTAGCAGGAGTTGGCCTTGTAGTCGATTTAACCTACTTCGGAGAGGAAGCCGTCGTTCACGTAGAGGATGAAAAAGTGATTGGAGAGTTTCACCAAGATCCAGATTCAGATTCATCTGGTGATGATGACTCGGAAACAAACTAACATCGACTTTTTTTTAATAGAAATACCGAGGAAATTCCGAGGGAAAATAGGTTTTCCTCGGAATTTCCTCAGAATAGACCTTGTCGATTTAGGGATTTGATTATAGAGTCTTTTTCCTCGGAATTTCCTCGGAATATTCCGACGGAATTCCGAGGAAGATAAGAGTTTCCTCGGAATTCCCTCGGAATATTCCGAGGAAATTCCGAGGAACTAGGGGTTTTTAACCGAAAACAACGTTTTGCGGATTGAATAACACGTATATAACCTTCATTAAGTGTTTTAACCAGATTATGAAGTCAAACTTTGGTGTTTTACCCAATAACAAACACTTTTACGATTGCATGAACGAAAACCACACAACATAAGAGAAACACTTGTACACTTTAATAAACGGTAAAGGGAATACTTACAATTATTTTTGAAATTTTGTTATTTCATGGTTTATGATCATCTATACAAAGAATCATCAATGGTATGCATTACAATTGTATAAGAAGTGAAATACGGCAAAAAAATCGATGTTTTGAAACCCCAAACCCTGTTTCTTTGGAATTTCCTCGGTAATTACAGAGGGTATTCCGAGGAAACATGGTTCCTCGAAATATTTTCATTTAACCGGGTAAACCAAGCCGTCAAATATTTCGCGAAAATTGAATTAATGATTTCCGAGGAAATTTCGACGGAAATATTTTATCATTCCGAGGAAATTCCGACGGACATTTTCCGTCGGACGCCTCATTTTATTAGGTCGAACCAGATCTTCTTCCCCATTTCTCTCTTCCTCTCTCCGCCGAAGCTCTCCTTCTCTCCGCCGATTTCCGCCGAAGCTCTCCTTCTCTCTCGCGATTTCCACCCTAATCCTCCTCAATTTCAGTCACTGATCATGTATGAACCCTATCACACTCTCTTAGGTTAGATTTGTTAGGTTTTTAAGTAGATTTGATGATTTTGGAATGATATTTATAGATTTTTGTTAGGGTGAATGGTAGGATTGTGTAAAATCGAGTTTGATTATGGTATTCACTTGATTTGGAATTTTTTTTTTAGTTTTTATTAATTTTGTGGTTATAAAAATCTAATTGATAATTATGTATATATAATATGAAAACGTTTTTTGTATATAAAATCTATCTTTTGCATTATAAAATCATTTATATATTTATTAAACATTTTTAATATCTATAAAACTTTTTTTGTGATTAAAAACTATTATTTGGGATTTTAAAAAAAAAAAAAAAAAAAATATATATATATATATATATATATATATATATAATATAAATTTATATATTTATTAAACATTTTTAATATTATTAAAACTATTTTTTGTAATTATTAAACTATTTTTTATTTATTAAAACTATTTTTTGTAATTATCACACTATTTATATTTTTGTGATTAAAAACTATTTTTTAAATATGTTTTTTTATTTATTAAAACTAATTTTTAAATATGTTTTTTTTAATTTACAGGTCTAATGATGATCAGACCCGGCCTCGACAGCGTCGTGGTCGTGGTGGTACGGGGAGCCAGTCTCAGGATTCCGCTTCGCCCCACAGCTCCTACCATACATCTCCCTCTCCATTTCCCGCTCCTGCTCCTCTCGCTGCTGCACCCGCTCCTGCGCCTCTCGCTGCTGCACCCGCTCCTGCTCCTGCGGATCCTCCGGGAGTGATGAGTGTTGCGAAGTTGGTTCGACAGCCCGGTCGTGACCATCTTCCCTATCTCACTCCGTATCCACATGGACGGGGTCAAACATGGTAATTAAACGTATTTTTGTCATTAAAATTTGATTCATTATTAATAATTTGTTCTTTTTATTAGGTTCAACCGATCCGGGAACGGGATCAGCGCATGGATCAACCGTATGATGTACTCGGCCCTCGACAAGGGACATCCGACTTTCACTGACTTCCCTACCGACAAGCAGCATCTGTGGTTTCGTCAGTTTGCGGTAAGTATTCTAATTTTTTACTTATATTTTTAATCTTTAATATAAATTTTCTACTAATTGTGTTTTTTTTTCAGCAAGAATTCAACTGGAATTCCGATGATACGCTCTTTATCTATCACCACTTCGTCCATAAAGTTATGGACAACTATGGGAAGCAGATACACGAGTGAAAGAAGAAGTGGGAAATCAACAAGGTTGTTTTTAATTTATTAAACAATTTTTTTATTTTTTTTATTTATTTAACTATTTTTTTATTTTTTTATTAAAAGGTCCCAAAGTCGATTAACAACACGGTCTGGAAGGAGTTGTGTGCACATTGGGATAAGGAAGAGACGAAATAAACTTCTTCCACCAACTCCACCAACCGCAGGAGCGACCGTAAAGGGAAGGACGTCTTCAAGCATAACTTGGGTGCTCAATCTATTGCCACTCTGGGGGATCGCATGGTAAGTTCAGCCGCTTTTTCTTCAATTATTTAAGTTTTGAAATTTTATTTTTTGTGCATTTCTTATAATTTCTAACCTTTGTTTAATTTATGTTTTTTTCAAGGCGGAAGAAAATGATGGTGAGCCGGTTGATGATCTCGCCCTAATGAAGAGAGCGTATACCAGCAAGAAGACCGGCCAGATTGATGATAGTCTTGTGAGGGAAGTGGTCACCCTGGTCCAAACTCAGGTGCAAGACGAAGTGTCTCAGCTTCAAACCGAGGATGACGATTCGACGGCTTCGACCAACTTGTCCCGGGCTCGAGTCAACAAAATCGTTCAATCGGTAAGTTCTTTTTTTTTTAAGTTCAATTAATTTATTTCTTGATTTTATTTTATCATCTTCTTATATTATTTAAATTTGGCTATTTTCTATTTCAGTCGGTTCCAAAGAAGAAGGGACGTTTGGTCGGTTTGGGTCGTCCCTCCCGGTCGGTTCCTCCTTTTTCTGCACCACCGCCCTTTGTTGATCCAGAAGTACTTACGGCTCAGTTGAAGGACAAGGATGATCGCAATCTTTGTTGGAGACCCAGATGGCGGCTCATTAGGGGGGCTATGAGGCACAGAAGAGGATGAACCAGCAAATGATGGAGATGATGCAGATGATGTACCCGAACGAGGTGTTCCCGAACGTGCAAGACCCGTAGTTTTTTTTTTTCAAAAACTCGGAATGTTTTATTTTTATTTGTACAACTTTCAATATTATCTAATATGTTTTCAATTTTAATTATAATTTTATATTTTCGAATTTAAATTTCAAAAATTTTATTTTTAAAAAAAAAATATTTTTTTTGAAATTCCGAGGAAATGAACCCTCGAAAATTTCCGACGAACATTTCCTCGGAATATACCGAGGGACTCCTTCCTCGGAATTTTCCGAGGGCTCCGTTCCTCGGAAATTCCCGATGAAAATTCCGAGGAACATTTCGTCGGAACTTCCGAGGATTGGACCATCGGAAAGTCCATCGAAATATCCAGAGGAAGTTTTCCCTCGGTATATTCCGAGGACCTTGCCGACGAACTGGTGGTCCTCGGAGTTTCCTCGGAAATTCATTTCCTCGGAATTCCGTCGGAAATTTCTGAGGGATTTCCGAGGAAAAATAAATTTCCGAAGAGTTATTTTCGAGGACTTGTTTCGTCGGTATGTCGTCGGAATAACGTTATTCCGACGACATACCGACGATTTTTTCCCTCGGTATGCCGCTGTTTTCTTGTAGTGGTTTAGATATGATAGACGGCTTATCGTGACAAAAAAATGATAGACGACTTAAAGATAATGTGGAAGTAAAAGCACTTATCAAGTAGATGCGGTCCAAGTCTTCTAGTTTGGTTATAAGAGAACGATTATATCTATGCAGAAGGGAGATTTGTAATTGGAGCAAAGAATTTGAGGAAAACACTGGAGAGTTTAAAAGCCAAACTTGATTATGCAATGTCGGATATGATTCCTATAGAAACCTTAATCCATGAGCTGAATTAAATGCTTCTGAAATCTTATAAGGATGAAGAGGAGTTCTAGAACCAGAGGAGAAGACAGCTATGATTAACTCTAGAGACTCTAACACATGGTATTTTTACGCAACTACAAAAGGCAGGAGAGCAAAAAATAGATTCTCAGTTATAGAGGATGAAAATGGAGTACCTCGTTTTGAGGAGGAGAAAAATCTCTACGATTATTGTTAATTTCTACAAATAGTTGTTTTACTCCTCTCTCTTTGATGGGAGCCACCTGATCACCGAGGCACTCCACTAAGCAGAATGAGGATCTTATAAGGAAATCCACATCAAAGGAAATCAAAGAAGATGTCGTTGTAATTAATACATACAAGGCGCCTAAACCAGATGGATTCTCTGCTAGCTTCTTTCAGCCCATCTAGGACGTGAGAGGACCATCATTGACTTAAGAAGTTCAACTCTTCTTCACAACAGAAAAACTCGCACCAACATTATATAAGACACACGTCAAACTGATCCCAAAAAAAATTAGGAGCCATAAGAGTTGAAGAGTATAAGCCTATTGCTCTATATAACATCTACTACAAGATCATATCAAAGATGTTGTCCATAAGGCTAAAACCGATCCTAGGATCGATCATCTCTGAAAATCAATCATCATTTATACCGGGAAGGACAATTGCAGACAGTGTCCTTATCACCCATGAAGTTGTACAATTTATTAAAATATCAAAAGCAGAGAAAAGGTGTATTATGGCAGTCAAGAAGAATATGTCAAAAGCCATTGATAAAATAGAGTGGAATTTCATCTCTCAGGTGTTAACAAGACTGGGTTTTCATGCGACATGGATAAATTGGATAATGCAGTGTGTAACTATTGTATCTTACTCCTATCTAATAAATGACTCAGTCTATGGGAATGTGAAGCCTTACCAGGGGATTAGATAGAGAGATCTTCTGTCTCCTTGCATATTTACCCTGTGTGGAGAATTCCTCTCAGTTTTGTGCCGAAATGCTGAGAAGAATAGAATTTTTCAAGGAATAATAGTAGCAAGATGTTGCCCGAGAGTAAACCATCTGCTATTTGCAGACGATACGATGTTCTTTTGCCAAGCAACACCAGCGAGCTGCAACACCCTGGTAGATATTCTCCAAAATTACGAAATAGACTCGGGACAGAAGATCAACAAGCTCAAATCCTCCATTACTTTCTCTGGGAAAACCCCACCTAGCCAAGTCCATCTTAGGCATATCAAAGAAAGGGGGCCTAGAAAAATATTTAAGACTTCCTGAGCAGTTTAACTGACAAAAAAAAAACATATTTACGTTAATAGTTGATAGGATCAGACAGAGGGCATCATGTTGGTCCACGAGATTTTTATCTAGAGCTAGGAAACTTACCATGTTGAGTCAGTTTTGTCTGCAATTCCAACCTACACCATGTCATGTTTTCAACTTCCCGTGAGTCTAGGCAAAAGGATATAATCAGTGTTAACACGATTTTGGTGGGATGGACCAAATGATAAAAAAAACGTGATGGGTCTCATGGGAGAAGCTAACAAAATCTAAAGCAGGAGGAGGATTAGGTCTCAGAGATATCCAAATTTACAACCAAGCTCTCTTAGCAAAATTAACATGACGAATAATCACAGTTCCAGATTACTTACTGGTCAGGATCTTAGTGGGAAAATACTGTCAAAATAAAGACTTCCTAGAGGTCTCCACACCTTAGGTTTGCTCCCACGCATGGCGAAGTATTCTACATGGAAGAAACCTCCTAAAAGAACACCTAGGGAAGGCAATAGGTAATGGTCAGACTACAAGGGTATGGAAAGACTCATGGATTTTCCTAGATGAAATCATAAAACCGGTTGGCCCTATCTAATAGGCAAACCTAGATCTAAAAGTGGAAGAATTATTGACATCTGAGCTTGAATGAAGCAAGTCAAGACTAGAAGAAGTCCTACCTGATATGGCGATTAGAATCCAATGCTAGCAACCAAGCGTGAAAGGATCAGAGGACTCAGTCATCTGGAAACCCCTCTAATTGGAAGTTTATTCTAAAAAGTATGGCTACTACTCTAAGGCAACGCCTGAAACAATGCAAGAAATATTGCTTCATCATAAGACTTTAGCTGGATAAGAGATGTTTGGTCTGGAAACTACTAATCAAAAATTAAGACGTTTATGTGTTATATTCTCCAAAACGCGTTACCACTTGGAGAAAACCTACAAATACGAGGACTCATGACAATAAGCAACTATTCCCAGTTTCAAATAATTGAATCTTCAATTCATATGTTCTTTACCTGCCCGTTTGCATAGAAAGTTTGGGATCTAATCCCATTACACCAAGCAGTTCACCTAGCTGCGGAGGCTACCTTCAAAGACGTGGTAGTTGCATCCAAGAAGATGATTTCCTCCCACTTTCAGGTATCCCTTACAACATCCTCCCATGGGTCTGCTGGGCCATTTGGACGTCTACAAACACCCTGGTATTTGAAAATCAAATCATCTTTCCTGAAGAAACAGCTACAAAGAGTCTAAGATTATCAAAGGAATGGAGTCAAGCCAGAGGAGAAGCTTTGGTTTTAGAAAGGTTACCTCTTCACATGAGAGAACCTAGCCGATCGGAACCTTCCCTTGCTCCTGATAGTTCATCGGTGACATGCATGACCGACGCTGCTTGGAACAAAGATCGACATATGCGGGATTGGCCTGGAATTTCTCTGGATCATCACTGGGATCTCTGATTCAAGAGTCTCGGGTTCAAACTTCGTTGGATCACCTGTATAATCGCAGAGGTGCTAGCCTTGCGGCCGGCCCTTTCGATGGCTCTATCACTCAGTTTTCAGACCTCAAGGTCTTCTCCAACAACCAAATGCTCGTCAGAGCTATCTCCGACAACAACCAGTCAAAAGAAATCGTTGGTATCGTCAAAGATATTCGATTGATCTCCTCTGAGTTCGCCTCTATCTCTATCGCTCACATCTCCCGATCCCTAAGCTCGGATGCAGATCGTATAGCAAAAGATACTCTTCAAGTCTCCGTTTCTTTGTAATGGACTATGTCAGATTAGACCTATTTGAGCTTAATCTCTTTCTTTTAATGAAAATTCAGTGCACAAAAAAGGTTATTACGAAGTGTAACGTAAAGATCAAGTCATGAGAATCGTTGACTGAATCATAGTTTCTTTTATGATCTTGTTGTAACAAATAGTAAAATACTTTTCTACTTTCGTCATTGACATGGGTAGATGAAGTCTTCCCTTTAAGTTTATAAATTAAGAGGAGAATCAATGGCATATAAATTATTTAAACTTTTTTTGGTAAAATGTTAAATTTTATACCAATTTTTAATTTTTGATAGAAATACAAAGACAATACGAAGAATACAGAAGAACTAAAATCTAAAACAACAAATAATAACCTAGGAAAAGAAACGCTACGAGCACAACCAAAACCTAGCCTTAGTGCGATAGGCCAACAAGACACCTTCTCCACAACTAAGAAGGTAGAAAACTCCAACCACATCAATCCAGCCATGACAAAGACATGTCGCAGCTTCGCTGGAAAAGTACGAAGTTTCAACCACATCAGACCCGCCACAATATAACTCACCGCAGCTTTGCTGGAAAAGTACGAAGCTACAACCACATCAGTCCCGCCACAACGACAAACACCGCAGCTTTGCTGGAAAAGTACGAAGCCACAACCACATCAGACCCGCCACAACGAAGAATTACCGCAGCCTTGCCGGGAAAGTACGAAACTACAACCACATCAGTCCCGCTATAACGTAAAACGCTGCAACTTTGCTGGAAAAGTACGAAGCTCCAACCACATCAGACCCGCCACAACGAATAATCGCCGCAGCCTCGCCGAAAAAGTACGGTGCTACAACCACATCAGTCCCGCCACAACAAAAATTCACCACAGCTTCCATGGAAAAGTACGGAGATACACCACCACCACTAATCAAAGAGAAGAGCTGCCTTCTACCATCTCAAACCAAAGAAAGTCCATTAGTTGTACCGAGCTCTTTATTTGGAAAGGAGATAGCCAAAACGACTGCCACACCCACTGGACCTGCAAAGAAAGAAGACATAGACAGTACCAAGGCACAGGTTGAGAGGAGACCTCCACCACCAGAACTTGACTGTCTCTAACACGACGCCACAGAGGCAAGAAGACTCCGATAGACCAAACCGAAGCCCTCCACATCCTCTCACGTATTCCCCTACTGAGAACCAGTAGAAGGATCTTCTCCGGGCAAGAAAGAGTCGGGGTCCTCGCACACAACCACGCCACAAGCAGGGGAGAGGACAACCTAAACCTTGAAATGGAAACTCTAGACAGTTCCTTAAAACAGGGCTCAACGCCACAGCCACTGTTAGAAAAGCTAAAGACCATCTACACCAGCAGTCTACCGCAAAGACATCACCGAGACCACAACACTCAAGCCTGAGAAACACTTCACCACCACCGAAATGAAGACAGAAGAACCCACGGCTAGCCAGTCCTCTAAGCTCACCAGAGACGCTCATCACCACCACCATAACAGAGGATAAAGCACTGACCTGAGGAAGCGAATCTCCCAGCCGAGAAAGAGAGAGAGACCACGACTTAGAGACCGAGAGAAGACGAATCAGACAAAGGAAACAGAAACCCTAGAGCAGTCCTCAAACTCAGGGAAACCTATATCCTCCACCGCCGCCTCAGATCCGGCACAGATCTGAACCCTTGCCGTAATCAAACTCCCTCGAAGAACCCTTCCCGTCTACAAGCAAGTCGATGTCACCACCGCTCCATTAACAACACAAACGCGAAAACGATTGCAGCAACAGAGAGACAAGCATATCCAACAACAGCTAGTAGAGACAAAGGCGAAAGAGAGGAGAAGGTACACCGGAGCGGAGACCGACGGAGGAGCCGCCGATCTCAGAAACAGATCTGAGATTAGTTTCAACCAAGAGAGAGAGAGAGAGAGAGATCTGAGATTATTTAAACTTTCCAAAGGTAGGGTTCAACTTCCAATATTGATCTTTTATCTCTTTGTTTTTGTATTTTGTTTGTGGATTTATTGTCTGTCACAAACAATCTGACACTATCTTCCCGATTATTTACGCCAACATAAAGTTTTCGTCTTACTATTCGCTGAACTCACTACAAAAAAAAGTTAATGTTATAACACGTTTTACTGAACTGCTATCGTAGATGAGTTTGAAATTTTTGTACTCTATAATAGCATTAGATAAACGCTATGATAGAGTAAAACCTAAAATAGCACTTAATTAATGTTATTTTAAAAATTAAGTGAGCGGAAGATAAAATTATTGAACCCACCAATACTTAGCGGGAAATTATACTTAAGCGTCAAAGACATTATTTAGCGGCTTCAGTAATGATATCAAAAGCATATAATAGCATTTTTCTAACGCTAAGAAAAACCATTTTCAAACATTATATTTCAAACACTAAAACTCTAAACTTAAACTAAATACCAATTCATAAACTCTTTTTATATCTAAACCTAATTTGTAATTTCTAAAATTCTTTAGTTTTATAACTTTAACTTTATAACTAAGTCTTAACATTTATATTTAATACTTTATTTTAACATTTATAACCCCTAAATTATTTAAATTCCAAACCCTATATCTAAACTCCAAACCCTATTCTTCAAACCCCAAATATATATGTAATGTGCCATAATTATAAATCTACTCAGTAAAAATAATATTTCCAATTTAAACACCAAACTTAACACATAAATTACAATCTAGCTAATTTTCAAATTTTATTCTCAAATTTCATCTAAAATCCCAAACCACATACTCCAAACCTTACATCATAACACTAAATTTAATTAATTATAAACTCCACAACATAAATTTTCTATTCTAAAAAATTAATCACTAACACTTTATTTCAAACCCTAAACCATAAACTTATACACATAAAACTTTAAGTAACCATTAAACTTTAAACGAACCATATTCTCAAATATATAATTATTAATAACAACAGCTTAAACATGAAAAATAAAGTTATTTATACAACTGATATTATTAACACCAATAAATGAAGAAAGTAAATTATTTTATTGGTTAATCAGAAAAACATGGAATTATTTTGGCCATTGATTGATTGGTTTAATCCAAAGGCCCAAAGCATTCTTTTGTTATCTCCGTATCTCTTCTCATTGGTTGATCTTGCACAGAAGGATTATCATTTCTGACCATTGATTTTAATCCAATGGCTCAAAAACATTCATTTGTGATTTCTCTCTTTTCTCGTTGGCCAACTCTTATCTTCTTCTCTCTTTTCCATCCAGAATTAACCACCACAGTCTTTCTTCTCCACTTCAATCTGCAAATACACACGAGATCCAAATACACATCACTCCTATACGCTCCTCCTCTCCTCCTATCCGGATGGTTCCTTCTCCTCCCTGATGCCTACTCCGTGAAGCTTCCTCTGTGTTACTCTTCCGGCCGCCTTCTCCGTGAAGCCTCGTCCTCTGGTTCGGTGGCGAAGATGAAGGCGTGAAAGGAGACAATGTCATGAAGAAGGAAGAAGAAGATGCAGCGGAGGTGGCGCGGAGATGACAGCGGGAGAAGACGATGCGGCGGAGATGGTGGTAGTGACGAACCAGACACGGAGGCAGAGGTAGATGTGGTTCAGAGAAAGGTGTTTTGAGCCTGAGGCATGAAGCACGAGGACGCGGAAGCAAGACGTAGTAGATGCGGTGGTGCTTGAGGAAGGAGGCGGATTAGGTTTAGGATTGGTAATTAGGTTTGGTTTAATGTGTGTTTACCTAGTGTTTGGTTTAAATTGTTATGGTTTACTTTTTTTTTACTTTTTGGTTTAGTTTTGTAAAACTGATTTTATTTGTAAACTGATTTAATTATAAAGAAAATTTCATTCTAATTATATTTAATTTTTGATTTAATTCTAATTATTAATTTGTAATTAATTAATTTTATTAAATATCAAATTAATTTTTAATTATTTATTTCTAATTATAGCATTATATCGATGTCATATAAGTACATCATAGCACAAATCAAGCGTATAATTAAGTTATAATATCATTTAGTTGCTCATATCTTCACATTTCGTATTTCGTAGGTTCAAAAAACGCTATTATAGATGGGGTACCTATGATGGCTGCCGTATATAATCA